>NC_139942.1:13157346-13304846 GCF_963454915.1 Gymnoscopelus microlampas | reverse complement strand
GGAACATCATTCCAGAGCCTACGGGGCAGACACAACAAAAGCACGGTCGCCCCTGGTTTTCATTCATTTTGTAGGTCCTTGGCACGAAGGAGTTTGAGAAATACTTAATTTTTATAATCGGCCTCAGGTCTTAATGGGTTAAATGACTTGTTCTCTGTCATAAAGCATCATTTGTTAAAAACATCTGTAGTATCCTCATAGGTTTGTGTATTGTTTTTCAGGATCTGATCAGTCAAAGAACAATCATTCCAGAGCTGCTGCAGTGTGTCTGGTGCTGCTGAGTCTTCTATTGGCTGGCATCATTGGTCTGGTCATAAAGTGTGAGTGTCATCTTTGCATTTTATATTTGTGTTGATTTTACAATAAATGTACATCTGTTCTTGAGGTAGGCTAATTGTTCAGCCCCCAGTTAATTTGACCCATTGGGATACACAAATAAGTTGGTGTGTCCAAAAACGTACTGCGTTGGTTACTGCACTTTGGCTTTGTAGGGCAGAGTAGGCCTAAAGCTCATTAGTATGTTGATTCTCCTTCTTGCAGATTCTGAATTGAATACAGAGAAAAACAACCTACAGTCCAGATATAACAATGTAACTGAACAGAAGGATCAGCTACAGTCCAGTTTTGACCAGCTACAGTCCAACTATACCAATGCAGCTAAAGAGCGACAAGACCTGAAGAAGAGACTTTGTGGTCAGTGAGACATCACTATTTTTATTAATTGTTATATGATGTTGTACATCATTTACCATTAATATGAGCAAACGGTTGCTAACTTTATTATTTTGTTGTCAGAACCACATGGATTTACATTTGATGATGGTGTGTGTCATTACGTCTCTACTGAGAGGAAAACCTGGGAGGCGAGCAGACAATACTGTAGAGACAGACAATCAGACCTGATGATCATAAACAGCAAAGAAAAACAGGTGTGTGTGTGTGTGTGTGTGTGTGTGTGTGTGTGTGTGTGTGTGTGTGTGTGTGTGTGTGTGTGTGTGTGTGTGTGTGTGTGTGTGTGTGTGTGCATGGGTGCATGTGCGATTATGCGTGCTGTACAGTTTGTACTTCAGTAACCAGCATATTTTCTGTCCAGGACCTTGTTAAGACAGTTACTGACAGAGACGAGAACATGTGGCTAGGTTTGACTGACAGAGACGAAGAAGGAGTCTGGATGTGGGTAGATGGAACAACACTGACCACACCTACGTAAGACTTTACCTTACGTTTAACTTTTCTTTATTTTAACTAACATTTTAACTATATTTCACATATTTGCTGCCTTTGTCTAAATGGTAATAAATGTTATTATGACAACTATACCTATTGTCTATCACTATCCAGTTTATTTGTAACTAATATGATATCATGTTTAACAAACAAAATATTTAGAGGGGAAAACATGTCACAGTATAATACAGTGTAATGTGTTCAATGTTTCTACTTCATCAGGTACTGGGTCGATGGTCAGCCTGATAACCAGTTTCAATGGGTAGAAGACTGTGACTGTGCTGTGTTTTGGAATGGAGGTCGGAAAGGATGGCACGACAATCCATGTTCTCAAAGTAACCGTTGGATCTGTGAAAGAGTTCTGTGTTGAAATCATCATTTTCACAATGTGTCAAGCTGGTGTATTGATGGGTGTATTCATTCACATGTGATAGTTTATATGTTTGTTTGGTTTAACTGCCTTGTAATTCTACCGAATATGCACTCTAGATATTGCATTACAATTGATAGGAATATTTTCATTAGGGGAGACAATGAGAATAACATGAACTTAACAGCCGTTTGTTACATTGTAATACCATGTCATTGTTCATATAGACTAGGGGACCAGATGTGGCTTCTAACAGCAAATGCACAATTATTTTGCTTTTCTAAGCTAGTTTTTCTATTGCAAAGTAATACACTCTGTTTGACCCATCTCTTTATTCCCTTTTAATATTACATACATTTTGGTCAATTGGTTTGTTTCATTTTTGCTTTGACAATGTAAACGTACTTTTTTTTCATGCCAATAGCCGCTTTGAATTAGGGTTTGAATTGAATTGAATTGAATTGAATTGAATTGAATTGAATTGAATTGACAATGTTTCTCTCTGGCCACCAGGCTGCTGCAGTATGCTACAAGGAGAAGGAGGCAGTCAGAACCGAAGTGTAATAATAATAATAATAATAATAATAATAATAATAATAATAATAATAATAATGATGATGATGATGATGATGATGATGATGATGATGATGATGATGATGATCATCATCATCATCATCATCATCATCATCATTATAGTTTGAACAGTTACAACTAGAAGTGATGTTTCCTGTATGCAGTGGTAGGAAAAGGACTAAAATGTTTTACTTGTGTAAATATTTCAATACTGCAATGTAATAAAAAGTAAACAAAATTCAAAGTACAAAAGTATCGGTATCAAAAGTAGAAAGTACTCATTATGCAGAAGGTCCCATTTCACAAGTTTTCAAATGTTTAAAATATATAAAAAATCCTTTGAAAATAGCAGATCTACAAGCTCTCATTGCGTCGCAATGCAATGCATTGTGAGCTTTGTAATAATAATCTAAATCTACAAAGTAACTAGTAACTAAGTTTTCAAATAATTGTAGTGGATTAAAAGTATAATATTTGCCTCTGAGATGTAGTGGAGTAGAAGTAAGAGTATTGAAAATCGGAAATACTCAAGTAAAGTAAAACTACCTCAAAACTGTACTTAAGTACGGTACTTGAGTAAATGTAATTAGTTACTTAGTTTACACCACTGCCTGTACTGTATGTAGGTTTGACCTTAGGTTAAGGCAATGATTAGGTTAAAAGGTTTTGGTTTTGTTAGCTTTCCAAATGCAATCTGTAAGGCACCGGCCCCAGGTGAGTTGAATTTGTATTTTTTATAAATCAGTGCTATTGAACACCCTTTGCGTCTGTGTGTGGGTTTTACAAATATGTAAAAAACATTAAAATGAAAAAAACCAATGAAACATTAAAAAGCGCTTCTAAACCTCCTAACTCCATTGGATCCTCAAAACTGTCGGTCAAACCACCTCCAACTTTGGAGATTGTTCCATCATTGATTAGGATGACGAAAGGAGGAGTTGGGTAAAGTGATGATAATATAAGGACACATTGAAGTATGAACATTACAGAGGCTTCCAAATATGAATACAAGAGTTTTCATGTTGTAACCAAGCTGTATAATAGCATCCTTAAGACGTTGGTACTTAAGCACCTTGGTAAGGATTGCCTCTTCCAGACTGTAGTCAAATGTTCATCCCACTTCCAAAATGGTCATTCTCTACTGTCCTCATCAACAAGAGTATCTAGAGTATTAGCTGTAACATCTGAAAAGGCATCATTATCATTATTGCACAGCAGTTGAAACACAAGAGTACTTATACATGTTGGCAGATGATGAAACATATGACCTTATGTCCTTTACTAATAAGTCAACAATTATGTCATGCCCAGCAATGTACATTCCCAATCAGCCATTCAGAATATGTGACAGACTTTCAGTAACTGGATTGTGGTCATGGTGTAGACAATGAGGAGGAAACGTATTAGGGTACCACAGAGAGAGATTGAGTCTGGTTGGAAGGAGCTCTAATCTGGCTTTGACTGTAAAGGTGACTATATCCTCATCAACTGCATATTTATTTTAATATTGTATGAGAGGGCCCAGGAGGGTGGGGGCAATGGGGAGGAGGTGTGAACTCATAAACTGCCACAGCCACTGTGTGTGTGTGTGTGTGTGTGTGTGTGTGTGTGTGTGTGTGTGTGTGTGTGTGTGTGTGTGTGTGTGTGTGTGTGTGTGTGTGTGTGTGTCTCAAGCACCAAAGAGGAAGCAGCAAAATGGTAAATAGCCGCCACAATATGCGCAGCGTAGCATAGCTGCAACGGTGCATTGCTCTCTCTCCCCTTCTCTCATACACTGTGTGTGTGTGTGTGTGTGTGTGTGTGTGTGTGTGTGTGTGTGTGTGTGTGTGTGTGTGTGTGTGTGTGTGTGTGTGTGTGTGTGTGTGTGTGTGTGTGTGTGTGTGTGTGTGTGTGTGTGTGTGTGTGTGTGTGTGTGTGTGTGTGTGTGTGCTTGCATGCGTGTGAGTGAGTGAGTGAGAGAGAGCTATAATTGGCACAAAATATTTTCAGACAGGGGTCCGCAGCCAAGTACATAATTTAGGGGGCCTTGACATAAAAGGTTTGAGAACCACTGTGTTACATCACTTCTGCTGTGACGTAGAACTGTTCAAACATAATATGACAACACTGGTCAAAGTATAAGAACTTTTGTAAGGCGTAACAGCTACAAGTTGATGTGATCATACTGTAGCACATTGATACATGTTATAACTTTATTTTTATTTTATAACGCCACACAACTCAACTAGGACTTTATTGGGAATGCGTGTTGGGCATTAGTTTAGGGTTAGGGTTAGTGAAGGGTTATCAGTAGTGAAGCTATACTACAGTAGCTGAACTACATCAGTGGGAGGGGGGACGTTACTATATGGTACCAGAGCCAACCAACCCCAAATACATTTTAAAGATACTTGTTAATTGCAGCCGAGGTACTGTAAGGCTATATTGTTTGATTTCTTCAGATTCTCCAAAATGAATAAATACATACAGTAACAAGCAATGTGCTCCAGTATGTTTTCCTACAGCCTAAACCGACAGCATCTTCAATACTAAATGACTACGACCATGTGGAAAGAATGTTGTTTTATCATATATTATAAAAATGCTATAAAAAGTATTACGATCTGTTATTGCAGAAGGAGAACACTTCCTCCTGTATGTTCCCCATTTATGACATGCATGGAAGACAGACAAGGGTGTGTGTGTGCGCGCGTGTGTGTGTGTGTGTGGTGTATCCACTTTTGCTATTATACTGTAAATACAAATCTACCAATTGTACCAGTTGTTGATTAAAAACAAAATATTTAGAGAGAGAAAAAAAATATTGCAAAGTAATAATGACATGTTCATACTCCTATAGGTTCTGGAAACCTGGTGAGCCTAATAGCAATGTTTGAAATGAAGACGTGTTCAATGTGTTGAGTACTATAATCACAGTGGAGGGAATGATATACCAATATCCTGAGACAGAACTCTGCATCTGTGAAATTATTATCAACTGAATTCCTCATTTTCACAATGCATCAGTTATGTGGTGTGTTGGTACAGCTACATAATGGTGTGTGTTGAAGGAACATTTGCTTTATTATTTATCATTATTCATAATTTGCTATGAATTATTCCTGATCATGTGATGAAATGTTTTATGTTGGGCCTTGTTTTAATATTGCTGCTATTATTATGATGATCTGATTATGGTGATCTGCTGCCCTAGAGAGGGTGCCGTTACTTATGTGGGTGTCACTCTGTGATGAGACACAGGTGAACAGGTGATCACAAACCGGAGCGGCAGGGCAAACCATTTTCCAACCACACACTATAGAATAGAATAAGATTCTACAAATCTTTTTGTTTAAATAGTAGAAAAGTCGGGCTGTTCATTTTACTGTTGTTAATAAATTACCTTATAATGAAAAAACAGAATGTGCGTTGTTAATGCAGAAGTCGCTCTAACAGTGTGTTTACATGTTGTAGTTTATGTGTTTGCTTTGGTTTGTCTCCCTTGTAATTCTACCCAAGATGCACTGTGTGGGCATTACATAACCATTCATATTCTCATTTAGTATAAACATGTAGCATGTAATATAATAACATGAATTCATTCTGCCTCTTCAAAAGAGACTTTGTCTCAATGTTTTTTACTGGTTAAAGAAAGGCTATCTGTTCCATTTAAAACAATACATTCAGATCAATAAAATGTGTTAAGTATTCTGCTGAAACTGAACGTTTTAAACAAACTTTAACATTAATAAAACAGTACATGACCTAATTATTTGACTGCACTGTAAATGACCTATTTGTGTCTGATTTTGAGACACCATGGGAGTTGATATAAACTGTTTCACCTCTATGATAAAGAATACACTTTTGCAACAAATGTACAGTTTGTGAAAATGAATACAAAACGCCCCTGGATTTGGACTTCCTTAAACTTAGGACAATAGATCAAGGAACAACTTCAGATATTTACATACCAGTCCATATCTAAACAACTATATCAGTTGCATTTTTAATATAATTATGAGGAAATTAGTTCAAATGGGAAGTTCTGAAGAGGCAGCTGTACAGGCAGCACAATGGAATTTCTCAATGATGACATCCCCAGTGAAGGAAATTAATAGTTGTAGCCTACATACTGTAATGATGGTACTTGGTACAATATTGGCCTATAAATGGACATTGTACATGTCTAGCATTCAACTCTATTTGCAAAGCTCTGGAAGCCTTTCTAATGTCAACAATTAAATGTATATTAATCATATGAGTATCCCATTATTTGTTTATACACCGTGAGTTTACCACGGTGGCCTCTTCCACTCCTGACATGGTTATGACAGAGACCGTTTTTTTGCTTTGTTTGTTAGCCTACATTCACAATGTGATGCGCTCATGCGTCGCTAATTTTTGCTTTCCATAATTAATGTTGGATAAGGAAGGCATACAGTCATTCTGTTGTGCTCACCACATCACCTCCTAAACGTGCCTCCCATAACTGTCAGCCTGCGCTGTTTCTCTCTCTCTGCTGTGCTGACAGACTCTGGTGCTGTGGTGTCGTGCACCAAACATAGAAGATCTACAAGCCCACAACGCGTCGAGTCAGTGACGAGTCGTGGGCTTTTACATCAGCTGTTATTTGTTTAGGTGTGACTCTTGGGCCACTGTAGTCAGTGATTGGGCCACTAGACCGCAATGATTCTAAAACGGGGCAAAAATTATATTTTTTCTTTTTTTGCTGGACCACCAGCCCATTAATGGTCTGCCCACCGGGCATATGCCCAATATACCAGATGCCCAATCCAGCCCTACACACACACACACACACACACACACACACACACACACACACACACACACACACACACACACACACACACACACACACACAAACACACGTGTGTAATTGCACTTAAGTCCACACACCCAAAGGTGCAGAACGCAACACTGACAGAGAGACATAAAGATGATTGTGTGTATTATAAATGAAAGAACAGCATATACATACAGTACATCCTGCCATCTGGTCTGGCTGAGACAAAAAAGGAAGAAGAAAAAGGGGTAGTTTGCACAACTGGTAGAACAATAATACTTCACTATTATTTCAAAGCATTCATCTTCATCTTCCTCTTTTGTGACTTTAAGTTTTCCAACATGTTGTAGAACACATGCAGTTTGACATTGAACTACAATGCCTGAGGACGTGTATGTCAACACCGGGCCAGATCTGACGAAGAAGGTCAGATCTGGCCGAGGAGAGAGACAGATGGAGATGGAGGAGAGAGGAGAGATAGAAGAAGATATCTATCTCACTCCAGACGACCTTGACCCCATCTATGAGACTGCAGGCGACCATGACCCTGGGGCAAAGCAGGATGCTGCACAGAACAACACAGCACAAGAGCAGCATGGAGGTAAAATAAAATAATGTACAGAGGTGACCTGACACGTGTATGGATGTTACAAAAGGACAGTGTAGTGGTATCTGGAGAAGTGCATGGGTAAACACTAGCCTGGCATTCGCCAGACTGATAACGGGGATTCACTCTCACGTTCCTCCCCGGTGTCAGTCTGGACTTCAGCCCATAGGGAGCGAGTATGAGAAATCAGAAAATGACCGGCCAATCAGTGACTGCGTTTCAACTGCTGTCCCTACAACAGTGAAAAGCATCAAAATTCAGCTTCTGATTTCTCATACTTGCTCCTTATGGGCCCAAGTCCAGACTGATGCCGGGGAGAAACATAAGAGTGAATACTCGTTATCAGTCTGGCCAATGCCAGGCTAGGTAAACACTACTCTTTCAAAAATATTTCAAGGTGTAAAATACATGAACCTTGGGCCTGCTTAAAATAATGTTGGTGTTTTTCAGGCTGTGAGGAGTCAAAGCAGAATCACTACATAGTTGTTGCAGTGTGTGTGGGGCTGCTGTGTCTATTCCTATTGGCTGGCATCATTGTCCTGGTCATACATAGTGAGTTTCATTCTATAAACACTATCTTTATTGTTGATGGATGTTGATTGAAATACTTTGGGCTCTATTGTGAGGCAGGTGGATTGGCGTGGGGCATGCAGTGGACGGGCAAATTTAAAATGTCTGTAGGCGAAATGCCTTGTTTTTCCGTTGCCTGGACGTTTTGTATTTGAGGGACTCATCTTGAGGTGTGGGAGGAGTTGACTTAATGATTAATCAACTCACACTGTTATATTTGGATCATATAGCCTGACATCATTTAATCTTTTATTCAGGTGTTTATGTACAGTCGTGTTTAATGAGTGAGAGAGATGTTTTTTTGTCCAGTATACTCAGAGCATACTCAGAGCCTACAATTATAGCGAACATTTCTCATGGACATGTATGCACTAACCCCCACAAAAAAAGAACTGCTGTATGGACCTCCTAGTCCAGGGCTAGTGTTGATGTGGTGGCCTCGTTATTGAATCCACCTGCAACAAACCCATAGGCCTAGATAATACAGTTAAGCACAATCAAACCTAACCGTGAATACTCTTATTGGACTCCAGTCCAATAAGAAGGAGATGAATGAATGGTGAGCGGTCATTGTTGAGAAATAAATACAGACACGGTCTTCATCACTCTGAAGGGGTTTATTTCAAAATAATGATCTGCTCACCATTAATTATTCCACTAATTATACAGCTATTTAATAAAGCAATTAATACATTGATAAAAAAATTTAACAACAAAATGATTTAATTGATTGTAAGATAATTTAATTGGTAAAAATGAGATTACCTATGCCAGGAGGGGCCAGTACAGGTCTATATTATGTCACTGCATTGACCATTTCTCACCTCAAATGTTTTCCAAATCATTCTTTAGTGTAGCTACTGTTTAGCTGTAAAATTACATTGTGTGTTTGTTTTGCACAGCTGCCTTGTTGAATAGGGCAACAACCATTCATGTGCATTGTCTGCAGCAGTCTGTTATTGATAGCAGCGGTCATTATAGAAAAATAACAGAACGTTGAATTTACTGATTGATCAATCAGGATCAAACATTCAACCAAGCCGTGTAATAAATACCAAACATCTGTCACCACACCCCACCCACCACGTTGTTCACTGATCTTCACACCGGTTCACTTGTTACCCCAAAATAGAGTCCTTTGTGTCACCGTCAATTGAAGATTATCAGAACAAAGTTGTACGTACAGTAAAGCTCATTAGTGTGTTGATTCTCCTTATTTCAGATTCTGAATTGAATACAGAGAAAAACAACCTACAGTCCAGTTATAACAAGGTAACTGAACAGAAGGATCAGATACAGTCCAGTTTTGACCAGCTACTGTCCAACTATAAGAATGTAACTAAAGAGCGAGATGACCTGAAGAAAAGACTCTGTGGTCAGTGAGACATTGCTGTTTTCATTAATTGTTATATCGTATGTTGTTCATCATTTACCATTAATATGAGGAAACAGTTGCTAACTTTATTATTTTGTTGTTAGAATCATTTGGATTTACATTTGATGGTGGTGTGTGTTATAACGTCTCTACTGAGAGTAACACTTGGGAGGAGAGCAGACGATACTGTAGAGACAGACAATCAGACCTGATGGTCATAAACAGCAAAGAAAAACAGGTATGAATTGTGCGTGCTGTAACATCTGTTATGTGTACAGTTTGTACTTCAGTAACCAGCATCTTTTCTGTCCAGGACCTTGTTCAGAGAATTACTGGCAGAGACCAGAACATTTGGCTGGGTTTGACTGACGGACAGAGAGAAGGAGTCTGGATGTGGGTAGATGGAACCCCACTAACCACACCAACGTAAGACTTTACCTTACGTTTAACTGTTTTTTATTTCAACCAACATTTTAACTATATTTCACATATTTGCTGCCTTTGTCTAAATGATAATTATTTCGATTTACTATCACTATCCAGTTAATTTGTAACTACTATCTAGAATATAATTTGAGGTCATGAATAACAAACAAAATATTTAGAGGGGAAAACAGCATTGTAATGTAACAGTACTAGAGGTCAGGGCGCCCTACGGGCGCCCTTCCCGCTATTTCCCTAGCCAACAAAATCGTTGGATACAAATGAAAACATCGCGAACCCCTTTGAAAGAGCCGTTGTAAAGATTGTGTCATTTATGGCTCATGTGTATATTATATTTATTTAAAAAATATATTTAAACATGTATGTATTCATATGTCATACTAGTATGTATATGTATATTGTAGATATAATGTATATGTTAAATATGTGTTATGTACTGTAATACAGCATATGACATTATGATATAATAATGTAGTATTATATTTGATGTTATATAATATATAACATCCTTAATACAATATTTATCATAGCATAAGATATAATATGCTGAGGGTGCTGCAGCACCCCTGGTAGTGGGGAGTCCGCTCCGTGTGTCTGGCTCTGTCTGTCAATCCGGCGAACAGCCTTTTCACATGTTGAAGCGCAAGGGGGCGGGGGGAGGGGTGGGGAGAGAGTCAAGGCACAGACTACTGTGTTGTTGACAGACAACGGATGCACGCTTATGAGAAACAACACAAAGAAAACCTGGCAAAACAGTTGCGTGCATTAGCGCAAGATGAGGATAAAGGACACATTCAGTCTAAATGTCCAGTTTGCTAATTCACAACGACTGTGCAAAATAATCCCCACACCAAGAGAGTAAAAAAAGAAAAAAATGTTTCAGTCATTATTCAGTCCGACTTCACTGTGTAGCCTATAGTAGCCTTTTCATAAATGATGTTAGTACTTAGGCTGTCCTGAAAGTTTATGATATGTAGACAAATGTAAAGTTTCAAATACAAAAGTAGTAGTAGTAGGCGAGAATTAGCAAGCTGGACATTTAGACTGAATGTTTCCTTTATCGGCATCTTGTCTTCCATAATGTTGCGCTAATGCACGCAACTGTTTTGCCAGGTTTTATTTTTGTTGTTTGTCATAAGCGTGCATCCGTTGTCCGTCACCAGCACAGTAGTCTGTGCCTTGACTTCAACATGGGAAAAGGCTGTTTGCTTCAAGCGAATCCCCCCCCACACACACACACGCGCGCGCGCACACACACACACACACACAGGAATGTGTGTGGAGAAATGAGCGCTGTTTTTGTGTGTTTGCGACAACAGTGCATGCGGACACACGGAGGGTGAGTTGGATGCGTCACGCGCACGCGCGCACACACAGATGTGAAAGTAATGGCTTAACAAGTGAAAGAAAGATAAAAACATAATGACCTGTTGCTGCTGCTGGCCGAGAGAAAGACAGAGACTGTGTGTGTGTGTGTGTGTGTGTGTGTGTGTGTGTGTGTGTGTGTGTGTGTGTGTGTGTGTGTGTGCGTGCGTGCGTGCGTGCGTGCGCGCGCGCGCGCGCGTGAGTGTCTTTCTTTCTTTCTCTCTGTCTCCCCCTCTATTAGATGTCAGCTAATTTTAACTTAGATGAATTGTATCCCTATGTTATTGGTCACAAATTAACATCAGCAGCCTAAGTTAGTATAGGTGTTTCTAGCTAGAATATGGGATTTTATAAATCGTATTATTAATTAGGGCACATATATATGTTTCTTATAGCAAAAGATGACTACGATAATTGAAGTAGTCTGTGAATTATGAAGGCAAATACAAAAAGTGTTACTTTTGTCTCCGGTCTCCCCTACACATTGGCCCTGTTGGGGGGGGGGGGGGGACTGTTTCTTATTGGCTTTTCATGTCTTTGGTCGTATTCTGGTTCGTCTTCATGTCGTAAAATCGGGGCGTTTTGAGAATATTTAAGGGCGTGTTATTTAAATGACGCTCGTTTCAGCCGTGACATTTATCAACGCTGGGACCAAGTGTAAGCTCGGATCAGCTGTGTAGGATGCGTTGATAAATGTGACTTCGACGTTGGTGTACGGCCGGATATATGGAAAAATATACGCCGGTTTATACGCTGCGTTGATAAATGAGGGCCAGTATGTCTATTCAGTTGATTTAGATACCTGATGAAGGTCAGTTTACCAAAATGTTTTCTGTTAAATAATGTTTTGTAAGTGAATAGTGTGCAGGACCAGTTCTTTTGACTCTAACCTGGCTGCTCTCTCCTACACACCCGTCCTTTCTAAGTAGGTGTGAAAAAGACATTAGACTTTAGGTAAACCATTTATACAAATACCGTAACTTATTCTACAAATTATGTCCACATTAATTATCTTAGACAGTAACTTACCTTGGACAAAACACATGAATAAGATAGTTGCTAGGATGAGAAATGGTACTTCTATAATGTGGGAAATGGTTGATACAAACTGAACCAAACAGGGGATTCAGGCTTTAATATTGTCCAATCTTGATTATTTTCCAACATTATGATCTAGTGCTACAATGGATAAAATAAAGACATTATAAATGTACAAAACAGAGCAGTGGGTTTAGGTTCTGAATACAGAACTAATGCTGTTGTAATGCATAATTGTCTAGCTTGGATATTTGTTAAAAACACATTACTCTGTTCATTAATTCTGCAAAGACTCATTTATTTTGTATAATACATGTTTACTCTACCATACATGAAAGGAGGATATTTCACCTTTCCAAAAGCAAGATCAGACAAACTCAATTAAATAAACATGGCATGCTGAGCTATGCATAAATGGAATCTAGAAATATCAGAAATATCACACAAGAAAATGGTAAATTTGTATTTTAAAATAGATTAAAACAGCATATTTGACTAGGAATTAATCATTACTCATGTCACTATGTTTTAGGGTGTAAGTTGTTATGTAACACTGTCACAATGAAAAGTTGTTTGTGGTCTCCAGGAAGAATAGCTGCTGTTACTGTATGCTGCAGCTGATGGTGCATAAAAACAAAACATTTTTATTTTCCTTAGATGTCATAAATCTTCATTCAGGTTGTGGATTAGCTTCGGCTGTGATGCAGATGACCCTCGTTTCCATGATGATGCAGATTGGTCTGTGCTCGTGTACAACTCAAAGCCTGATATATACATGGTTGAAAATAGCAGATCTACAAGCTCTAGGGGGTCCTCAGAGTTACTACAGGGGGCCGCCAAATCTTTGTGTGATTGGAAACTTTATTATTATTATTATTATTTATTTTTTTACATTAACCACTTGAACCCTAGAATCCCTATCCTGAGGGGAACATTAGCAGAAAATAGCCGATCTACAAGAGCAGACTAAGTACAGAGTTAAAGGTCAAGTATATTAATTAAGGGTTTATAAGTGGTTAAATGTCTGAAAATATTCATTAACATGAATCCAAAATATACAAAAAGATGTGTAAATAAACAAAACCATAAATGTATCCAACACTGATGACAGTGCTGTCAAACAAGTCTATAAAGGTATCTATGAAATCTATGAAAAGTTTAATCTGCAACATATTTTTATACAATATGTAGTGAAGGGGTCCCTGCTGAATCAAAAACGTTGAAGACCCCATGGTCTAAATGGTTAAAATGGAGCTTTCTGGATGGACAGGAAGTTCAGTTCCTCAACTGTGATGTCATGACATCGTCAGTTACATCAGAGTTAGAGGAGATGTGACTGGAAATGCAACTACTGTACTTTAAACCATTTTATCAACTGAAGAGTCATTATGTAACTACTGTGTGATATGTATACCTTTTTTCAGAACTTTTTTGTCTTCATGTTTTCTATAATACAGCTTTTCTGAAGAAAAAACAAATACTACTGTATTACTGTATCATGTTGTTTTCTTGCTGTATTGTCAACTGTCCATTACCGCACCAACCCATAACCCATACAATATAGCTAACACCAATGGAATGGTTGTAGTTGGTCTACCTGCTCTTCTATTGAGACATTACATGTCTCAATACATTTATTCCCTGGTGTGGAGTAGGACACTACTGGTTGCTGGAGGTACTGAATAACACTGCATAAAACTAACTCTAAAGTGCTCTCTGTTATAAATCAACAGAGACAATTTCAGCACCCAGGTTATGACATGAAAGTAATGGATTGTAGCTTTAATGATGCACACACAAATAGTTTCTTCTCTACGTTTTAATATCATATTATAGAGAAACATTTTTGTCAATTACACAAAAGGTTTAATTAGTTGAAGATCACTCCATGTACATGACAACACAATGGCCCAATCCAATTGAATTTTGCATCTATCACTTATATAATATACGGTGTAAATGGACAATTGACAAGATTGTGCTTAATGATTAACAAATAAGTAACAAATAAAATAAAGACATTTCATGACTCAATGTTTTCCAGTTAATCATCATTATTTTAGTACAACAAATACTCATAACTTAGGATGGGGAAAAACATGCATTTTGTTCTACTTCTTTCAAATGACTGTCACACCAGTTGCTTTAAAAACAAAAAAAAAGAATCACGAAGTCCAGGCACGTTAATGGACTTTTACATTAATAATCCAGTAATAACTGATGTACTGTCTCCCTCAGGGTATCCCTTCCCTCAAACAACAAAATATGTTTTTAAATCCTTACACTGGCTCCCTGTGTGTCAAATAATTGGTTGGTCTATAAAGCTTTAAATGGTTTAGGGACAAAATATATTTCTGATCTTGTACGATATCATGAACCATCAGGACCTCTCAGGTCATCTGGGAAAGGTCTGCTTTCTGTTCCTACAACCACAAATAAACGTGGGGAAGCAGCATTTAGTTTTTATGCTCCACATACCTGGAACAAACTCCTAGAAAACTGCAGGTCTGGTGACACTCTTATTTATTTTAAAACACAACTAAAGGCCTTTCTGTTTGCTGCTGCCTTTGATTGAGTTATTTTTCTCTTTTCTTTTCTCCTCTGCACGGTAGCGGTATCTATATACATTTGTACTCATATTGTTTTGTGCATCCTAATGTCATTGTGTAATTGTATTATTCTGTTTCCTTTGCTTGATATTCTGTGTAAAGCACATTGAATTGCCTTGTTGTTGAAATGTGCTATATAAATACAATTGCCATGCCTTGCCTTGCTTCTTTAACTTTAAAAATAACTCTGGTATTTGATATAGTATGTTGTGGTTGTTTGTGGCCCATTCACAGTCTACTCTACATGTCCTTCAAGCTATCAATAGCTTGCTCTTTTGTATGTTCCCGCCATTCTTTAGGGATTTCTCCACTGCCTTCAAATTTTTTGCCATAACGATCCTCCAGATCCTTTTGAAATCGACAGACAAACCATTTCCAGTATGTCAGTTTTGATTCATCAGGGGTAATTCTCCAGTTAGCATAGTCTGGACCAGCTGTCCGATACCCTTTGTATGGAAAGCTCTCCCCTGGATTTCCTCGAGGGAAGAAGATTAAATCACTAGCAACATCTGTTGTACAGAAAGAAATGCAAAGTTCCACTGTGTTTGTCCAGTGCCATCCAGTGATTCCAGACGGACGATGAAAAGGGACAATGTGATCATCTGGACTGTGATTCTCAAGGGTGTTGGTACAAATGGCTTTACAGAAAGGACACTGTACCCAGCAACACCTGCACAGTTGGTCGATAAGAATGCTATCTGGTTTCTCTCGGGCATCCACCATTTTGAATGAGAGGCCGTCCAGATCTGCCTTCATGGAATCAAAGCCTTTTTGAATCTCCCCTTTAAGAAAGTCAAAGTCAAAGCTATCTGTGTCATTGAAATTACCAACCCAGTTGGTAGCAGTAAATCTTAGGTAACCTTTTACCTGACTGGAAAACTCCTCCAGCCACATGTCAGTGTTTTTGTGTTGATTCAGAGACTTGAACTTTGCTGTCGCGTCATTCAGTGCTTGATTCAGACGCCTGACTATGTCCTCCACATTCTTCTTCATGATACAGCGTACTTCGTTGTCATTGTGTGAAATGTATTTCTTAACATTTTCTTCTATAAATGTCTCTACGTGTTTCCTTGGATTGCTGATGTAGTTCACATAACTGCTAAACTTTTCTTGCTCTGCTAGTGATTTTAACACATGTTTCTCCAAGTCCCTCCTATTCCCACTGAAGGGAGGGTATCCACATTTCATCTGTCCAGCCAAGTCAATGGCAGTCTTGTCACATACAGCTTGAATTGTAGACACTTTAACTTCACTGCAAAGTAATCCACTAAGCACAGCAGCCAATGAGCTACCTTTACAATAGCTTTTGAATACGTTATAGTATTGGTCCTTTTTGTTTTCCAAATAAGCGAGTGCATCATTGTTCTTTTTGAATTCTTTGTGAGACTCTAAAAGCCAACTTTTTGCAATGTCAAATACATGAAGTAGAAGTTCAACTGTGAACTCAGTTTTAAGGACATATTCATCTCCCATTCCAAACTTTTTCACTTTGGTTTGGACCATATTTGCTACTTCATACAAGTAACTGATATCATAACCTGTAGTGTTAACAGGTTTGGCCTTAATTAAGGCATTGGATTTGACCTCAACCTCATCAATGAATGTTTTTATCTGTTGAACATATTCCTGAGGAAGTGTGTGATTAGCCGAGGTGAGTTTATTTTTTAAGTGAGTTGCAGCTTGTCCAAAATGTTGTAGAAAAGTTTTATCAGCATTGTCTTTTTTGATTATGTTTACATAATCATAATAATTTGCAATTTTTGATATTTTTTTGTAATCTTGTTTGCATTTTGCTATGACATTCGGCAGTGTTCCACTGAAATTCTCTTTAAGGACAGAATCAATATCGTCATGAATGTTGATCTCCTTTATGGGATGAATATTAGCAGTGAAGTCAGAAACCCACTTTTTCCAAACAATGTTGAATTCCTCTGCAAGTGCCTTTTCATCCTTTCCTGTTTCTTTTAATTTGTGGGCAAGCTCTTGGCTCTTTTTTATTAGCTTGTTCTCATAATCTGTCTTCTTGTCATCCAGCATTTTTCGAGCATTTCTTTGTTGAATGATTTTCTCTAGCTTCTGTTTAGCTCCTTTCACCTGATCATTGTGGAAATTCTCAATGTTGATTTCAAATCGTCCTTTCCATTGTAACAGTGTATCTTTAACACTGTTATCGTCAAAGTGCTTTTTCATTTTTTCGTCCACCTCTTTTCGGCTCTTATTAATGCCTTTGACAAGATCATGGTGGTCAATTTTGGTCAATGGTGGTCTTTCATTTTCAATTCTGATGAAAAGTTGGTTTTCAGTTGTCAACATTGATTGCCTTAAATCCCAGGTCCATCTCCCGTACTCTTTTTCAAGTTTTCTGTACAGTGCAATTTCCTGTGTGTTTTTGAAACTGAAAACAAAGTTTTCATTGAGCAGGGCATCCCAAAGGTCTTTAATGGCGCTGTTGAATTCTGATAGTGTCAATCCATTAGACTTAGATGCTTTTGAGAGGATTGTGTTCTTCAGCTCTTGGATGCTCTCACTATAACCTGGGTTTGGAGGGGCCATGGGTGGATTGCCTTCCCACAGCTGAGAAATGTATTTCACATCTGTTTCTACATCAAATGCAATGACATCACTGAATAACTTTGCAGCAGAACCTTCCTCTTTGGCAGCTACTGTAACTCGGTCATCTCATCAAGTTGTTCTTGTAGACGTCTCTTTCCCACCTTGTTTTTGTCACCAGCTTCAATAGCTGTAACATTCTGGTGAACGAACACACAACTTGGAGACAGTTTAACCTGTGTCATTCTCATGCAGGCCTGAACAGCAATATGAAGAACATCTTGCATATCAGCTGGATTCTCTCCAAAGATGTTGATCAAAGTCATGTTTCCCAGGCCAATGACAAATGTTGCCAATTCATTGTCATGGTGACGAGTGTCCTGCCCTGCCAGCTCAGGAGCACGCAGTCCTTCAGTGTCCACAACCAGGACATAGTCAAATTTGAAGTCTTTCTGGATCTCCTCTGACACTTTCACTAGCTGCATGAAAGCCCCTCTAGTGCACCTGCCAGCACTTACTGCAAACTTCAAGCCAAACATTGCATTCAGCATTGTAGATTTCCCACTGCTCTGAATGCCTAAAACTGACAAAACAAAAACTTTCTTGTCTCCGAGTGTTTTGATGACCTCACCTAGAACACTTGTGATCCATGTTAAAGGCACATGAGCTGCATCTCCATCCATCAGTTCCACTGGCTGTCCTGCTATCATAAGCTCTGCAGCCAGCTTAGGGTAATGAGACAAGTTCTCTCTATTACTAAAACATGCACAGGCTTCATAGATTTGTCCTATTTCTCTCAGGATGTGCTCAACTCCAACAGTTGCTGACTGTAGTTTATCTGAAATGTCCTCCAACTCCTTTTGCTTCTTCTTCAGCAGCGGTGATGTGTCCTGCTCTTTCTTCTTTTTCAAAGCCAAGACCTCAGACCACTTTTTATCATATTCCTTGTTGATTTCAGAGAGTTTATCTGTGAAGACGTTATCCAGAAAGAATTCAATCCATTTTAGGAAGTAGAGTTTTTCATTCAATTTTGGAGATTGCAGGTTTTTAATAAACATCTGCATCAGCTCACTGGATGGTTTTTCACATTGTTCCTGTCTAATTTGTGTCATCTTCTTTTCTTTTTCAGATTTGTCCTTCTCAAGGTCTCCGCTGAGGTGGTACAGCTCTTTATTCACTCTACACCACTCATGCCACAAGTGCCCATGACGTGGTAGAAATGTGTCTTTGATCTTTGACAGCTCTGTTCTTTCAAGTAAATGAACAATCTTCGTAGCAGCAGATTTTCCTTTTTTGCATTCAGGGTCTTCTTCATCTGTTTTGATCCCAGAAGCATTTCCCATGCTTTCAAGTTGGAAGGATGCTTTTGATGTTGACAATATGTTTCTAATGATTCGGTTCAATTCTTCAGCCACATCTGACTGACTTCTATCCTTCACACCCATTGTATACTTTCCTAGTTTTATCTGTTTTGCAACAGAGTCATTATCAGCAAGGAGACAAATGAGAGGTTTTGGACCCTTAAAAAGGTCTGACACCATTGTCATACTTTTGTCACCTCTTCCCAGAGTAGGTAAAAGGACAACATTGACTGAAGCCTTATCGATCAGTATGTTACGCTGTTTTTCAAGTGATAGGGCATCTCCATGAAGATTACAGAAGGCAACACAGTCAGAGAAAGCATCATTTGTTTTTCCAGCCGGGAAGTACCAGGCAATCTCTGCCATACCATCTATCAGGCAGTGAGATTTGGTGGCACCTGGACGATTCCTATGAAAGAACGTGCTGTGACGGTCATTGATCAAGGTATTCATCAGCTGAGATTTAGATGATGACACTGAGCCAAGTCGGAAAAATGACACCATAGGTGTCTCAGCTTGGCAAATAGGCAAGTTCCTACATGTAATGGCACCTGAATTATCAGTTACATTCCAACTTTTTCTTATTTGCCTAAATGTCCACAAAGGACACTGGATGTCCCTTGTGAATGGGTCAGGCACAAGCAAAGGTAAGGCATATTGACACTGTGATAATTTGGTGATCATGTTCTGCCTGAGAAAGCTATCTGAGCAGTGAAACACAGCCATCTGAACATCCATTGGATGGACATGACAATGCTTAATACTCTGATCAGTGTTTACATTGGCCATGCTTAGAATATCAAATAAACTTTCTTCTGTGGCAACCATGTCAGAATCTGGATTGTCTTTTAAATGGTCTTCTTCTGTACTTGCTACTGTTACTGGAATGTACCTGGCTCTATGGTCTAGCATCAACAACTTCTGAAGGAATGCATGAGCTACATCTCTCTCAGTTATCTCATGAGGCTTTTTTATGGAAGGACCTATTTTCAGAAAGTCAGCAGTTGACAACTTAACTTGATAGTTGTGTTCGAGGTTAAGTCTGCAAAGCAGTTCATTAAATTCTCTTGAACGTTCGACTTCTGGGCTGATCTTTTCAGAAATGTTCACATATTGCAGTCCGTGGCCGACCTTTAAAATGAGCAAAAAAATAAAAAAGTATGTTAATACAATCTGATATGGAGCAGAAAGCCCTGAATGTCTTGTGACACCAAATACAGTTAGTTATCTTACCTCAGCCGTGTTCTTGATGCTAACTTCATCGGAGGAACCTATTTGTATAAACAAATACAGGTTAAACCATTACAGTAAACTCAATGCTGTGTTGTTTAAATATAATTAGTCATAACAAATGTTTCCCTGAAAGTAAGTGTAATAAACTTTGAGGTGTTCAGTCACAAGTTTACTGGTTCTAATAAGCTTTCAGTATGTTCACTTGTGAGAATGTGTTCTATGTCCATAACTTCATCTCTGAGCTTCCAGCATCAACAGCTTTGAGGTATAATAATAATTATTATAATAATAATAATAAGGGTAATAATAATAATAATAATAAGGGTAATACTAATAATAATAATAATAATAATAATAATATGAATTTCCATTCTTATGAATGCTAGCCAGTGGATACTGGCTGTAACTTTAGTTGTAAGCCCCTTTACTGTGTTGCATTATTATATTTGCATTGTTGCTTGCAGTCATATAATTGCTTGGAATGATTTAAGCCATTGTATATATTGTGAGTGAAGAAATAGCTGTTGTTGGTCTATGAAACTGAATAGCACTGTATAGACTGTGTTGTATAGGCATGGACTGCAGCCTTTGAGCAATAGGTGTAAGATGGACTCGATATGATACACAGTTTCTAAGCTCAAATGATTAAGATTGGGTTTAATCATGGCTTGAATACAGTATGTGGTGTGTGCATGTATGTGCACGCACACAGGGGTGGGGGGCTCTGGAGCTTCAGTGCCCAGGGGCCCCCAGGGGTGTTAATCAAGCCCTGTGTAGAAGGTTTTGTGCAGATTGATCAAACCCCCCAAGACAAGTTAGAATTTAACTGATATAATTCAAAATGGTGGGAGATCTAAAGGTCAGAGGTCAAAAGTCAAAGAGGTTAAGTTGTTCGCCATGAGGAGACATATGTGTATTGAAGTTTCATGGTATAGCTCACACAGGGTATGAGTTATACCGGTTCAAAGTTTGCATTTTCAATTGAGTGCTATAGCAGCACCCTTTGGCCAATGGTAGAGGGTTTTGTGTCTTCGCCATTTGACATAGCCCTCTACCATATTGCAGAGTTTCGTTAAAAAAACAACTGCATGGTTAGGCAAATACTAAAACGCCGGAAGAATAATAGAACCAACAAAAACAATAGGGGACCACGGCACTACGTGCTTGGCCCCCTAATGATAATGATACCTCATCAAGCATTGAAATATTGAAGGACAATAAAAGCTCACCTCTTTGTGGATCCTTCAAGATGCCAGCACCATCCTGTTGAACACAGTCATGTTATTTCATTTCAACAACATGCACAGTATGGTATTGTACAGTATGAGCTCTCACCATCATTATAGCTGATGATTAGTAGTTGTTCAAATAATTGCGAGAACATATAAACAAATTTACTTTTTGGGCTTTGTAAACAAAACAGGGTCGCCCGGCGTAAAGCTCCTGGCGCTGGACCTCCAGGTGTTCCATGGTGGGCATGAGCGCCAGGCCCTCGGCCGTGCGCCACAGAAGGGTTACACCACACAGGTCGATCAGCGAGCCGTCCACCAGTTCCTGAGACTCACTGTCCACCTGGACGGAGAACATAAGATTTGGTTGATGTTTTTTGTAGACAAGAATGCAAATATATATGATGAACATAAATTTGAACATGCTTTGTCCAAAGCATAAAACTAAACAGAAGAAGCTTGAGAGCTTATTTCCATTTTGTGGTACTTTGAGTGCTTGTGCAAATGTGTTTGGGGGAGGGTACAGACATACAGTACATAGAAATACAAATAAATGAATCAATCAAGATTAATACATTTATACAATTCAATTTCTATAATACAACTAAAATGGCAAAACCCAATGGGTACATGGGTTATAACTCAATAAATTGATGGTTAGGCCTAGCTGATATTAACCCCATGAACCCGAGCATTCCTATTCTGGGAATGTCATAATAGGCCAACATTCGATCAAAATAGGCCAAAGGATTTGGTGTAGAGGGGAAGAGGGAGGGGACAAACTATAGACCCCTGGAGGACCCCAGTCAATTAAGTATAGGGTTTAAATTAAACCAACATGCAAATATCAAATGTACATACAGAGAATGTAATAAGGGTCTCTTGGACCCCCTGACCTGACCCCCTGACCCCAACACAAACTAAAATAGGAAATACATGCAAAATATTTACACTACTCATATTTACACTTACACTACTAAGCTTATTTTCATGCCAATATATCTGTTGAAATGTCCCATTCCGATTTCTTAATAATAATAATAATAATAATTATAATTTTAACATTAATAATAATAATAATATTAGCATGAATAATAATAATAATAATAATATGGCACACAACACCCACCAAGCAACACGCTTGGCTTATTCTAATTTCACGTTCAGCAAGGGCGTACAAGTCACAAGATGAATCAAAATTTGCATGTTGCGCAAATCAGCGATGCAGAGTAACACTTTTATCATTATGTGATCTTCTACCAGGGTCATGTGTGTATTTATGTATGAGACACTGGGTGATGCTCCAAAGCTAACTTTATTGCAAAACTTATTTTCTTTGGATTCTGAACTCAGCCCAGCACCTGGTTATTAGTGAATGGATGTGTGTGCTTTATCGTTTGCTTCTTTATTTATGTATGGCAAAAAGGGAGGCATGTGGTGCACTAAATCGTCAGAACGGAAGTTTGTGTGACCGTCTGATTTCTGTATCTTTGATTTCGCACAATGACGTGCACTGCCAACTATTCTAGATTTATTTTGTTTTGATCATTTGTCTGTGCACGTGTACTCTTTGTTGTGAACATGTATACTGTATATAGTCCTCACCATTTTCCCCCGTTGCTGATCCCAGGAGGTCTTCCGGAGGGTGAAGGTGTTGCCGCACACCGAGATCTCCCTCCACAGGCCGGGCTTGGAGTCCTGAGTGAAGCCATGGTGCGGGTGCATCACCAGCACGCCGTTGGTGGTCAGTCCGTCCATCTGTCCATCAGGCGTCTTCCATTTAACTGAGTTCTCCTGCAGGGGGAGGAAGGTGGTGAAAGAATCCTCAGATTTTTTACCAAAGTAAAAGCAGCAATACCACAAAATACTATGTTACAACAAGTAAAAGTACTGTATTTAAATATTTACTTTTAATACAAAAGCATCGGCATTGAAATACGTGTACTTATAGTAAGGAGAAGTACCAAACTTTTTTCAAAAGTAGCAGATCTAAAAGCTCACAACACATCACATTGCAACGCGCTGTAATTGCCTATTTTCCAGGTTTTCATTTTGAATGCATTTGTTCATAACGGATGAATCAATATCAAACTAGAAAAAGTGCTCCTCGGAGCACAAGTCTCCGCCAGGTCAGGTAGATTATTGTGGCCTCCTGGTGGCGCTATAATAGGCCAATGTGAAAAGGGTGGCATTTCTTCTTAGGCCTTGCACGACAATCGGACACTGCATTCATGATTTGAGGCATTTTGTTCCAAAAATGTGGTTTGCTAAATTAGACCTGCTGGTGGCGCTATAACAGGCCAATGTGAAAAGGATGGCATTTCTTCCTGGGCCAAGTGGGAATCTCTGTGGAAAATGTCATGGAAATCGCATGCTGCGTTCATGATTTGAGGCATTTTGTTCAAAATGAACCAATCCTGCAAACTTTGGAAGCCAATCAGGATGGAATATGGAAAATCAGACAGATCCGTGTTGATCACATGACTATAGAGATACTGTGTAACGATTTGCGTGTTTTTTGGACAAAATCTGTAGGAGTAATAGCAAAAAATGTGTTTTGCAAAAGTCGGCCTCATGGTGGCGCTATGACAGGCTGATCTGAAAAATGTGGGGCAGAGGTTCTGCTTGTGGCATCAAAGGGGTGTGTGTGTGCAGTTTCACAGCGACCGGGCCAACGGTGGCGGAGATTAGCTGGTCGCAGACAGACGGACGGACACACGGACACACGGACGGACGGACGGAGGGTAAAACATACTCTCTCGCCAAGCCTTCGGCCTGGCGGAGACAACAAGTTATGATTCCCTGCACAGTCATACAAACACAATTGTGTATGAGACATTTCATCTGACATTTCATAACCTACATCCAGGAAGATGTTCTTGGAGGAGTCGAAGCCGCCGGCATAGATGTGCGCGGCATAGGGCGGGCTCCTCTGGCAGATGATGCGGCAGGACTGGCTGTCGGGCACTGTGTCCGTCACCACAAAGTCAATGGGACTCTCCGTGGACCGCCCAATCTGTTATAGACAAACACACAAGGGGTTGCACATTATTTTGGGGATGTCATGTCATTATAGTTACTCATTATAGGAGGGTGGCGATAGCTGAATGGGTATTGAGGCTGCCTTGGAAACAAAAGGTCCCAGGGTTGATTCCTAGCAGGACACTTAACCCTGCTTATCCGCCAATCAGGAGAGAAGACAATTATTCATCAGCTTCAAATGTTCCAGTTCCAATATTGTTTAGTTGTTTTCACTAAAGAGCTGGAGAGACCGGATTCTTACTGAACAAACACTCTATAACTATCAGAATACAGCATTTTTAATGATCAATCAATCGACTGTGTTCCACCTTGGATCAGTGGCAACTAGACTGAAAGAACGAGCCGAATCGATGGTCTTGAAGGGCGGATCCAAACCCAGCCGCCCGGATTCATGCGGCGCTTCCTATTGCTTCACCAATCTATGCCCCCCCCCCCCATTTGTGCTGACGTCACCAAATTTAGAGCAACATCCCTCTGCACTCTGATTGGTTAGGAGATAACAAGGTCCTAAGACCATCGTTCCTGCATGGCTCGCCCAGCCTTTTTTTCTTTTGTAACAAAACAAAAGGCATAGGTTTCCGAGGCTAGTGGCAACTAACGTAGCATACTTTAAGTTCCTATTCATTGATATATGTATTGGTTATATTTTCAATACAATCTTAGCGTTTTGGCAATTATGTGGGGGCCCACTAGCAATATCCTCACGGCCAACATGGTTCTGAATCACTGGTTTATATAGTGCAAAGCATAATGTATGCATGTTGGATCCTACAGACCTGAAACATGTCCGTATTGCTGTCAGGACCGTATTCCACCACCACCATGGAGGCTTGGGAGAGAGTGTAGGATATGCTGTGCTGGTCCATGATGCTGATAGCCTATGGAACACAGAGAAGTTCACTGTTAGAAACATCCAGTGGTGGAAAGTAACTAAGTACATTTACTTAAATACTGTACTTAAGTAAAATGTTGAGGTATTTGTACTTTACTTGAGTATTTCCAATTTCCAATACTTTTACTTCTACTCCACTACATCTCAGAGGCGAATATTGTACTTTTACTCCACTACAATTATTTGCAGGTCTTAGGTGGAAATCAAGTAATAACGCCACCATCTTATGCACAATCACTATTTTACAAGTCACGCTGAACTCAAACACTTAAGACTTGTCAGCATAGCAAAAGTTTTCTTTTGCTAATATAATATGCTAATACTTTTGAACTTTTACTCAAGTAAGAAAGTATGTTTTACACTGTGGTTTTGTTACTTTTACTAAAGTCCCAAATCTGAGTACTTCTTCCACCACTGATTGTACCTTTGCTGCCTCTGGAGTGCCGTCCATGTGTACAGTGCTTGGTTTCACACCGTTGGCCGTGGCTCTCTGGCACAAAGCAAAGTGGCTTTTTGTCCTGGCCTCGTCCCCGTTGGGCAGGAAGCCATCGTACCTGTGAAGAGAAGATGAAACAGTGGTGGGAGCGCTGTGGTTAATAAAGTAAGTTTGTGACAAGTTTAGTTTGGTTTCAAATCTTTGGAACAGCAAGTATGCGTGGGCAGTGTTGTAATATGGAGCTTCATGGCAAAGAGTCATAGGATCAACCTGGCCAGGTTATATGATGTACAGTACATAGATTATAACACTTTGTGTTTGGCCTGCGAGGTTACGTCTGCCAACATTTCCACAAGTCCCCATTTGTTTATTTTCACTGACAACGCTTCTTCTTTGAACTTATGTGGCACACTTTTTACCACTTAACCACTTATTTCTTGCATTTTTTGCACAACCAGAGCTGGCAGTAAACACAAGCAGAGTTCACTGTGGTTTTACCCACCATGGTGGCTGGTAAACCGACAAGTTAATACTGATCCCTGACTCTTGCCCTTAAACTAGCCATCTGTCTCTACACTATACAATTCCCACTCAAACTACAACATGGTCACTGTCGGGTGGAAACCTGACATGTCCCAAACCCTATTTTTTCAGTATAAATGAATCTATAGTTATTATTAAGTCACAAGTTCTTGTCAATAACCAACACACAAACTTAACCACTTTCACTTTCCAACATTTTACAAAATAGCGAAAACAACCGATCAACAAATTCACAATGGGAGCCCTGTGAGCTTGTAGATTGGCTATTTTAACGACAGTAATGAATGTAAAACCTACACACTGCATTTATTTGCTTGAGTAGTCAAATTTGGTCAAAGCAAAACCACTGTCACCTGCAAGGTTCACTTTTTTTGTTTTCTTCAGAACTTTTAATCTATTTGAAGCCAACAACTGACAAAATAAGAATATTGATAGCTTCATTGATGTAAGGGACGGTTATTATTTTCTTCATTTTTTTTGTTTCGTTTTTACTAAAAAGGAATTGAAATCCCCTCGATTAAGGTGGAATTAGTCACAAATGCCAATCAGTAGTTGAAGGTCAATGTAAGCATTCCAGTAAACCAAAGACAAACACATATCACTTACAACCCTTTAAAGTCTAACTCTAGACGATGCTGTACAAGAGCCATGTGTGTTTTAGCAAAACCACTGAGCACATTCACACAATGGCCATTTAGCTCTTATTGTACAGTACGTCACCAAGTGATGAGTGACCAAATGATGACTGGCATGACCGCAGTGGGAACATGGTCAATAGGCTCTATGCACAGCAACTGTATTGGAAAGACATTGGGCGGCTTTCTTAATTCTTTCATAGGTGTACCAATGATTCTAATGAATGCTCCGTTCCATTTAGTGTAGCACAGATATGTCAAACTTTTTTATTTCAAAATCCCCCCCTAACTTTCAGAGTTATCAGCACCCGGACACTGGAAGGAATTGGCAGCTGTGCATAGAGCTTATTCAATGAATATTAATAAATGAACGTTTCATACCCCAGGACAATGAGCTCCCCATATTTGACTGGGCCTTTGATGGAGGCCGGTGAGCAGGACATATTTTCTTGCCACTGCGACATCGGTGCTTCCTTCCGAGGAAGGGTGGTGCAGTGCTCTCCGATAGCGAATCACTCTGTCACCTGCTTCAAAGTCTAGTGGTTGTTGCTGTCCTTTACGCCACACTTAACCTGCAGACATCACAGGAAAAACACGTGTTAGGTTTAATTCTAAAATGAGGCATTCTCTCTTTAACCACTTAAGCCCTGTTTATACTTCAGTGTACGGCAAAAATAGCCTAAATCTTCACGCCCACACCGCACCAAATCCCGAAGCTTGTTAATCTAAATATTTATTTTTCAATATTATGAAAATGTTTGAAAATGTCCCTCTACAAATAGGGACGTCACATTTAAAGTGGTTAATACAAGTGTCACTTTTATAAAATTCTGATGTAGGTCGATCTAAAACCCAACTGTAGATACTTTTGCAGTTATTGTGGTTGTTACTTTAAAATTGACATACCACAATTATTCAGCAATAAGCATTCTGTAAGATCTTCAGATATCACCCCCACAAACATAGACAAATTGGAATGAATCGGAATTATGTATATAAACGGAAAATTGGAGGCAGACTAAACAAGCTAACCAATGTTGCAGATGCGGACAGATATCTGTTAGTTTAAGTGGAAGTACTCTGATTTTTTACGTAGGTAAAAGTATCAAAACCACAATGTAGAAATACTCTGTATTATAGTAGTATAAGTAAAAGTCCTGTATTCAAAATTGTACTCAGTACAAAAGTATTGGCATCAAAATATACTTTTATCAAAAGTATAAAACTCAAAATATTTCAAAGGTAGCAGATCAACAAGCTCACAATGCGTCACAACGCGAGGTGTTGTGAGCTTGAAGATCTGTAATAATACATCTAAATCTACAAAGTAACTTTTAAATAAAATGTTCAAATAATTGAGTAAAAAGTACAATATTGCCAAACCGGCCTGACACACAAGAGACATGTGGATTGTGTGAGCTAGTATAGCCTATAGACGCACTAGCAACAATGTTTAGTTTGTATTTCAGACAAAAAAATCAGAAGCAACGCCTGCAGTGAAGCTCTACATTTACTTACATTAAATAACTGCTGAAATAAATACAAGTTCACTGAGGTGTGTGTGTGTGTGTGTGTGTGTGTGTGTGTGTGTGTGTGTGTGTGTGTGTGTGTGTGTGTGTGTGTGTGTGTGTGTGTGTGTGTGTGTGTGTGTGTGTGTGTGTGTGTGTGTACATACGAAACAACACAAAACAATTACTTAAATGGCAAAAGGAAAAACCCAAGACAATTCTTTTCTTACTTACTTGACTTATCTTGAGTAGTATATCCAACAACGGCTGGGTAGAAGAAACTAACAGCTTCTCAAAAGTAAGTTTTGTAGTAATTATATATATATATATATATATTGTAGTAACAGCTCATCCGTTTGGTCAAGTCCTCAAGCCGCAATGTCTGAACTGAGGTTCATGAAGTGCTATTTATATGTGCTGCTCTCTCTTTCTCTCTGATTCAATCATGTACAGTTCTCTGACAGTCAGCATGAACAAAGGGTTATCTCTCTCTCTCTCAATTCAAATCAATTCAATTCAATTCAAAGGCGCTTCATTGGCTTGAGCATATCTTTATATTGCCAAAGAAAAAGTGGAGCAAGACAATGCAAAAAAAATACGTAGGTACAATTATAACAAAGAATAAAGACATGTGTAAACAGCGCTGTGTTACATTGCAACTTATAGAAAAGTATCTTACAAAACCATATAATTGTGCATTTGCTGTCAGTAAAAAGTTATACATCCAAGTAGGATGTTAGCTTGGGAAAAACATTTGAAACAAATGGCATCAATGTTTCAATGTTTTGCATTCACTTCACTTTGTCTAAAACCTTTGGGACAAATAGCAGCAACGTTTTCATTATGTATATAATAGTAGTATTTACACTATTTCTATATATATACGGAGATCACTTGGTGCAGACAGGGCAGACATAAACATGTATTCCATTAATCCTTCTCCTGTCACAACAGCTCACACATCTTGCTGCTTTGCACAATGTTGTACTTCACCCAGCAGATATGAGAGTGTTTTGTCATTGTCTCCGCCAGGCCGAAAGGCCTGGCGAGAGAGTATGTTTTGCACCCTCTCTGTCCGTCCGTGTGTGTGTGTGTCCGTGTCCGTGTGTGTCCGTGTCCGTGTCCGTTTGCGTGTCCGTGTGTGTGTCCGTCCGTCCGTGTGTGTGTGTGTGTGTGTGTGTGTGTGTGTGTGTGTGTGTGTGTGTGTGTGTGTGTGTGTGTGTGTGTGTGTGTGTGTGTGTGTGTGTGTTCGTCGCCCCCTCCGTTTGTGAACAGCTAATCTCCGGCACCGTTGGCATGATCGCAGTGAAACTGTGCACACACACTCCCTGGATGTCAGAGAAGAACTTCTGCCCAAAATGTTTCACATGGGCCTGTTATAGCGCCACCAGGAGGCGGCTTTTTGCAAAACCTTTCTTCTTTTTTTTTACAGTACTCCTACAGATGTTTTCCAAACATCACCCAAATCGGTACAAAGTATCTCTATAGTCATTAAAGTCATTCAGATTTCTCATATTTCATCCTGATTGGCTAAGAATGGCTCTCAAAGTTTGCAGGACTGCTCCGTTTTGAACAAAATGCCTCAAATCATGAACACAGCGTGTGATTTCCGTGAAATTTTGCATGCACATTCCCACTAAGCAGAGGAAGAAATGCCACTCAAATCAGCCTCCTGGTGGCGCTATAACAGGCCAATTTGTGTTTTTACTTATAACTGCACCGATCTGTGTAAAACTTCGTATGTGCACTCCCTAAAGGCCAAGGAAGAACATTTGAAAAAAACTCCCATATCTGCTGGGCGAAGTACAGTACAACAATGTGCTTGCAGCAATATTTTTGAGCTTCTGTGATAGAGAAGGATATCAAACAGAACAATCATTGTCTGTATTCCTGCACTATCTGCATCGAGTGACCTAGGTTCATAGAAATAGATTTATTGGATATAATAGGTTCTTGGTTTACCAATGATCCTAGATTACTATTTCTATGCATTTGATGTATTACCTCGTGATCTCCTTGCTTACTGTAAATCGCTCTGGATTAAGAGCATCTGCTAAATGCCTAAATTGTAAATTGTAGAAACACTGTACATACAATCAGAGCAATTACCTTTAATCACTTTTGAAAAAATAATGTAAATGAATTGTAAAAACACTGTACTTAACAAAAAATAGCTGCTATTTGTGCACAACTTTGCAAAAGCTTATCCATAACCTTTCCTATGTGGATATATAGTCTAACTATTTCTGACAGCAAAAGCAAAATTCTTATGGTCTTGTAAGTTACACATTATTTCTATTCCCTTTTTATTGTACATACATTAGTTTGTTTTGATTGCATTGTTCCACTTTTGCTTTGGCATTGTTTTCTCATGCCAATAAAGCCTGTTGAATTAAAATTTAATTGAATTGTGCGTGTGTGTGTGTGTGTGTGTGTGTGTGTGTGTGTGTGTGTGTGTGTGTGTGTGTGTGTGTGTGTGTGTGTGTGTGTGTGTGTGTGTGTGTACTAGGACACCATTCTTGTCCTATTAAAATGTTTTTAGTACCACCACTGACATACTGACATACTGATATGCATGTGTATGTACAAGCGGCTTGACTACATCCCTCGTCTTTAGCGATTGCCTTTTCCCCCTTTTTTGTGGCAATTTCGCAATAACCATATACTTACAAAGCCATGAAAATGTTCATTTTCTGGTACATGTAGGTAAGGGTACGTCATAGGCAGACCTGGCTCCCTAGAGAAGACAGCACCCACTGCACACGAAATGAACTGGAAACTGAGCTACACTTCCTAACCGCCTGCCCACTGTACCAAGACACACAGAGACACATACTGTACATCCCACAGATTACAATCACCCAAGGAGAGTTTGAAAACACTAATGACAAAAAACTCCCATATCTGCTGGGCGAACACAGCAGCAAGATGTGTGAGCTACTCTGACAGAGAAGGATATCAAACTGAACACAACCACCTTAAAGACTACTAATCATTGTGTGTATTCCTGCACTGTCTGCATCGAGTGACCTCGTTACATAGAAATAGATTTCTTGGACATTCTACTGTTTAGACTGGTGATAGGTTATTGGTTTACCTATGATCCTAGATTACTATTTCTATGCATTTGATGTATTACCTCGTGATCTCCTTGCTTACTGTAAATCGCTCTGGATTAAGAGCATCTGCTAAAATGCCTAAATTGTAAACTGCAGAAACACTGTACATATAAACAGAGCAATTACCTTTAAACACACTTGAAATGGTGTAAATTAATTGTGGAAACACTGTTCAGTACATAAAAAAAAGACACTTTTGAAAAACAGCTGCTATTTGTGCACCAACTTTGCAAAAGCTTATCCCAAGCTAACCTTTCCAATGTGGATATATAGTCTAACTATTTCTGACACCAAATGAACAACTCTTATGGTTTTGTAAGTGTGTGTGTGTGTGTGTGTGTGTGTGTGTGTGTGTGTGTGTGTGTGTGTGTGTGTGTGTGTGTGTGTGTGTGTGTGTGTGTGTGTGTGTGTGTGTGTGTGTGTGTGTGTGTGTGTGTGTGTGTGTGTGTGTGTGCTCCGTTTTTAACAAAATGACTCAAATCATGAACATGGTGTGCGATATCTGTGAAATGTTCCACACACATTCCCACTAGGCCAAGGAAGAAATGCCACTAGAAAAAAATCAAATCAGCCTCATGGTGGCGCTATAACAGGCTGATTCTGTTTTTTATCTATAACTGCACCGATCTGTGTAAAACTTTGTATGCACACTCCCTAGAGGCCAAAGAAAAACGTTTGCCCTGCATTTTTCACACCTGCCTTTTACAACGGCACCAGGAGGCCGACTTACATAAAACACAGTTTTAGATTTAATCCTTCAGATGTTATCCAAATTTCACGCAAATCGGTACACATGATCTCTATAGTCATGTGATCAAGACGGCTCTGTTAGATTTTTCATATTCCATCCTGATTGGCTAAGATTGACATCTAAAGTTTGTAGGAGTGGCCCGTTTTTTTTTTTTTTTTTTACAAATCTCTTTATTATTTTTTTCAGACAAGTTAAAGTCAGTCATGTCAAGCAGTACAACAACAGGTCTGATTTTTTTGGACAAAAAAACACAAATAAACAAAGCACATTATAACAAACAATAAAAATGGGTAAAGTAATCATGGTACATGTTAAGAGAGGTCATGAAAATGATAAGAATTAAAATAAAAACAAACAAGACAGACAATAATCAAAGACACTCAATCATACCAGGAAGGGGAAAGGAGAGAAGGGGGGAGGGGGGGGGGGTTCTCTGCACAGAGCACTAATTAATTTCGTAATATGGGTGCCAATGAGGTCTGGTAAGGGTTACTAAAATTCTTTGGAGAAACATGGTAAAAAGAGTTGTTAAGAGAGAACTTGAGTTTGGTCTAGTCTCTCCTTCAAGGGAGACACTAATTTGTGGGTTCTTCCACCATAGTTAGGGTGTCAATGTGGTCTAGAACGGGTAGCCAAATTTTATGAAACATCTCCAAAGAGCCGTTAAGGGAGAACCTGATCCTCTCAAGTTTGAGACAGTATAGGATTTCCTGAATCCATCTATTGTGTGTAGGAGGAGAGGGGTGTATCCATTTAAGGAGAATAAGCCTCCTAGCGAGTAGGGTCGTGAAAGCAATAACTCGGCGTGCTGAATTGCGCACAACAGGCATTACTGTGGTTCCGAGAAGAGCAGTGAGGGGATCCGGGTCAATTGGTTCACCCAACACTACCCCAAGGGTGTTAAACACCTCTGACCAAAATGTTGACAATTTAGGGCAGGACCAAAACATGTGCATGTAATCTGCTGGCGATTGTTTACACCTATTACAAGCATCGGACCTCTCAGGGTATATTCTGGCCAGCTTTGCATTGGTATAATGGACTCTATGTAATATCTTGCACTGCAATAGTTTGTGCCTTGCACAAATAGAAGAGGTGTGACTGTGAACCAGGTCTATAGCATGGTCCCACTGATTATTGGACAAGGTGATACCGAGGTCCTGGTCCCAGGTAGCCCTCAGGGAATCTAAATGAGTCGAATTAACTGCAAAGATTGTGTCATATATAATTGAAGTAAGCTTCCTGTCACCCGCTCTAAGGGATAAAAAGGAGTCTATCACCGAGTCAGGTGGCCGGTTCGGGAACTGAGGGTTCTGACTTTTCACAAAATGCCTGATTTGAAAAAAGCAAAACATGTGAGATTTAGGGAGGTCGAATTCAGCAGACAGGGCTGCAAATGAGGAGAAGATATTGTCAGTATAAAGGTCTTTGATGGATCGCAGACCCTTGTCTGCCCAAATCCGAAATACAGGGTCAGTACATGATGGAAGGAAATGGTGATTCCTGTATACGGGTGCTAGATTTGAGGACCTGTGTAAACCAAATTGCCTTCTAAACTGGTTCCAAATCTTTAAAGGAGCTACACCATGAATTTAAAAAATAATAATAATATTTGATATCATATTGTTTATGTCCCTCAAACGTTTTTCAAAAGGTTTGAGCCTAAATCAAGCCTCAGATATACTCATTCCAACTAACTTCTCTCTGGCTTATAAAGCACTTTCACCTGCAATACCACATTGTCCTGTTTGGCACGGGGCGCTATTGAGCCAGTTTGTATGCATGTCATGTCCTGGTTCTGTGTGGAAAAAGTAAAAAAAAAAAATAAGAAAAAATTTATAAAAAAAAAAAAATGAAAAAACTTTTTTTTTTTTTTTTTTTTGATTTTTTTTTTTTGGTTAGAACTGAAAAACGGGAGGAATTGTTCCCAGACGTGACGTAGGGTGGGGGAACAAATCTGACGGACTGTTTTCAGACCAATTTACATGAAAACCACAGATAGCCTATGAAAGCCTGCATGCTCGAAGTCGGGTATTTGTTGGAACAGAAGAGAGGTGGGGGAGACCAAAAACACACAAAAATGAAGAAAAAGTTAAAATTCATGGTGTAGACCCTTTAATGTATTAACTACGATAGGGTTTTTGGACACTTGCTTAACCGGGAGGGGTAGTTGAGAGCAGACCACCGACCATAAAGAGAGATTCGAGGAAGCTCCCTCCATGTTGGCCCATTGGGGTTGTACTGCAAAAATCAAATTAGTATTCCAGAAAGTTATTTTATGTATGTTAGATGCCCAATAATACTGACGGAGATTGGGAAGCGCTAAACCACCCTCGGTTGAGTTGAAGGACCGTGCCTCTGATTCGAGCCTTTTTATTACACCATAAAAATGAGTTAATGAGCCGATCGAGAGTATAAAAAAAAGATTTGCTGATGAAAATCGGAATATGTTGAAAAGGATACAAAAAACGGGGCAACACCACCATCTTTATCAAGTTTACACGTCCTAATGAGAGAGGCAAGGTAGACCATCTAGCCAAGTCAGACTTAAAACGTTCCACCAGGGGGCTGATGTTCTTTGCGAATAACTCTATGAAAGTTTTAGTAAAGAATATTCCCAGGTATTTAAATCCCTCCGTAGCCTTTTTAAAGGGAAAGAGAGTTTGAGGAAGCTTGTCGGCCAGAGCGTTAACAGGGAAATATTCACTCTTCTGGAGGTTAAGTTTGTAACCAGAGAGTTTCTTGAATTGCTCTAGGATGTGTAAAATTGCAAGAACAGAAGATGACGGATCAGAAATGTACAACAGAAGGTCATCTGCATATGAGGAGAGCTTGTGCATAGAGCCAAAGGCCCGTTTTGAACAAAATGCTGCAAATCATGAATGCAGTGTCCAATTGGGGTGAAACTTTGCACGCAGAGTTGCACTACGTTGAAGAACAAATGCCACACTTTTAACATTGCCCTACTACTGTATAACGCCACCAGGAGGCCGATTTTTGCACATTCTTTCTTTTATATTACTCACTTACTTACAAATTGTGTCCAAACATCTCGCAGATCGGTACACATTCTCTCTAAAGTGATCAAGACGGATCCGTCCGTTTTTTCACATTCGATCCAGATTGGCGAATTCCGAACATTGCTGGCCCACAATAACCTACCTGACCTGGTGGAGACCTGTGCTCCGAGGAGCACTTTTTCTAGTTAATCATGATTTCAAACTCTCCTTGGGTGATTAATCTGTGTAAAGTATGTGTCTCTGATGCTTGGTACAGTGGGCAAGTGGTTAGAAAGTGTAGCTCAGTTTCTACCTCATTTTATGTGCACTCTTCTCTTGGGAGCTGAGTTATATAATATTATGAAAATAACTGCTCAGAAACGGCATGGTCGCTGACATTGACAGGTTGGTTAATGCAAAAAGAGATGTCAGGTGCCTGGAAGCAGCAAGTGACTGAGATGAAATGTCACGCTGGCTACCCCAGGTAAAATTGCCATTTTGGCAATCATTAAAAAGGTTGTTGTTTTTTAACTTTAAAAAAGTGGTTATTTCTTGGAAGCATTTAGACATAATATGGTGATTCATTGTCAAAAAAGTCTGAGTTTGATTGTTGGAAGCAGGCCTGCATAAAGAAAGGTTGTGTACCCATGTATACATTTGTAGCAGAGACGGTATTTCAAATGTAATTATTCTATTTTAAAATGGTTTATTGGGGCTCCTTAAACAAAAATAGCATGTTTTCTTCACCTCTCTTACAACATTTATTGTAGCCTACAACTGTGATACCAATAATACAATTCTTAATAATAAATCAAATGTGTAAAGGCAGTTGTAGCAGTGACTGAGAGGACAGGCTGAAAAACAAAGCCAATTGTGACAGCTGTGTAAGTAAAACGTGCGCGAGCGCACATGCGTGTCTGCAACTGGTCACGGCCTTCATCAAGTCACCTTTAGACCAATGTGGCCCTTACCCCAAAATGAGTTTGACACCCCTGTTCTATATCAATGATTATCAGAATATAGTTTTAACCTTTTAACTAATAACTTTTTTTTTGGTTTTAACCTAGAAATATCACTAGAACACCTTTAAAATACTAGTATACTATTCAGCAAATTACTTCATAATGTTAATTAGATGTAAGCTAAACACTGATCAATTGTACTCTCAAAGCTCTCATTGAACCCAATAGAAACATGTGCTAAGAGCAGCTCTGCTACAGTCCACAGTTGCCACATACTGTACTGTATACAGTATGTATAGCCTGTATGTGATTTATATTTATTTCCACCAGTCCAGAGGTCAGGCCAGAGGTACGGTTTGTAGTTCTCACTTATTTATTATTATTTCATTATTTATGTGTCAGACGTTCAATAATAATCATGGATATACCCATATTTCAATAATGGGAAAGAAATAAAAAATGGCTTTCAAGAATGACAAAGGACCCTCATGTTAAACTGGCAGGTATGGTCCTTTATGGCAGTGGTTCTGAAAGTGGGGCCCAGGGACCCCCAGGGTTCCTTGAAGGGGTTCCGAGGGGGTCCCCAGGAAAATGTATGAATAAAGCATCAAAATCAGTTTAACCACTTTAAACCTATTTTATACCTCAGCTGTTTGAAAATAGCCAATAGCCAAATAGCCAAAAAAAATGTATCATCTTGCAAAAAGTCCCTGGCACAACATATATTTGAATAAGGGGTCTGTGGCTAAATACAAATCAATGCGGGGGTCCTTGACTTGATAATGTTTGAGAAGGACTGCTTTTTCATGTCAAGGACCCCCAAACCGATTATGTATTTGGCCAAAGTTCTGATTCACAGTCCTTTGACAATGCAGCCTGATCAAAGGCTTTTCAGTTGATTAAATCTGGCTGTTGTCAAACTGAGATAGACAGGTATCAGTATGCAGAAATAACAATGTCCTATGATTAACTTGAGTAGTTCATTCATTATTTGAACACACTAGGTTTTTCTGGTTGATATGCAGCCTGAAAATCCCATCCTATTAGCGAGTTATGGCTTTACAATTCTGTAACACTGCTGTAGCGCCCCATATGTGTGCAATTTAGTTGCACATGTGGTCCCTGGTTTGGCTATTCTGATAGCAGACCCCTACTGTACCTACACACAGCTGTTTCCTGATAGCCTACGCCCTACGTCACTAGCACAAAGTGACTGAGTGTAGAACGGAGCTCAACCAGGCTCGAAAATGTCACAACCGAATTAGCGGTCCATTTTTCCGCCTTGTTTTGAGATATGGACATGTTAGCAGTGTACACGGCACACTCAGTCAACTCAGACTCAGCACATCAGTTGAAAAACTCTGCCTTAGTAGGCTACACATTTTCATAAACACTTAATGTTTGTAATCGCTAGTTTAAAGTCAGTATTTTTTATTATCGTGATATGCACCTCAAATGGACTCTTGGATATATTTCTTTCCCATTATTGATATCTTAGTATATCCATGATTATTAATGAAAGTCTGACACATAAATAATAAACTCAATGGAGACTCTTTGAGTCTCCTACCAGTCATCAAATTATTTCCTTAGGCGTACTCTGGCTTTAGTGATAGCCCCAGACAGTTTTGAAGTGGTTACGTTTAGTATTTACTGTAGATATTTTAGACCCCCCCCCCCAACTTTGTGCCAGACATGGCTGGATGCAATTGGAAACGACAACATAACAGTTGAAGACGTACAAGCAAGAACTCAGGATATGCAGCGACCACTTTCAAGCCACAGACCAAATAGGTGATCGTCTGAAATCTGGAGCTGTGCCCAGTATCTGATGGTTGTGTGTCCAATTAAGGCCTCACATTTCAACCAACGTTTAATATATTATTTGGATGGATGGATGGATCATAAATAACCTTGAATGTTTACTATTGCAATTTCTCCTGGGACAAACCACAGATTGACTGGATTACATGACTCAGTAGACACTCTTCATATTTAACACTATCCATTCAATAAGTAATGTTCTGTTCTTTCTATTGTTTTATTTGTTTACTTATTATTTATTATTATTGCATTTTGAGTGCATGGTTTTAATATCCACTGTGCACTTACCACCTTTACTACCAGTAACTGATTGGTGTGACTCAATGATTGGACCTCACTTCTGTGCGTGTCCCCTAGTTTACAGTGTTTCCCAAACAGTGGGTCGGGACCCATGTTTGGGTCGTGGACCAATTTTGAAGGGTTGCAAATAATATCCCCTTTTCTTCGTTTCCTAAATTAAAAAAGATATACATACTATTTCAAAATATTTAAAAACAGTTAAAAAAAAAAAAAAATCACAACGTTTTATCAATTAAAAACAATTCCAAGTATATCATAAGTACATGATTAATTAAAATTAATTAAAAATTAAAAAAATGAGCTAAAATGTTCTGAGACTGGGGACAAAAGTAACAGGGGGCAAAGGTAACACACTCAATAATTCTAATTAGAAATAAGCTAGAGGGGTGAGAGTTGTGCACATGCTCAGTAGGGTCCTCTCTTTGCCTATGGAAGGATAGAATGATCATTTCATCTCAGCAGAAGTTTTCAACAAAAAACTGATTTTAAGGTGTAAATGTACATTTTTGAGTGTACAGTAGGATATTTTCCTTCTGCTGTCAAAAGATAAGATGTCAGCTAATTTTAACTTAGATGAATTGTATCCCTATGTTATTGGTCACAAATTAACATCAGCAGCCTAAGTTAGTATAGGTGTTTCTAGCTAGAATATGGGATTTTATAAATCGTATTATTAATTAGGGCACATATATATGTTTCTTATAGCAAAAGATGACTACGATAATTGAAGTAGTCTGTGAATTATGAAGGCAAATACAAAAAGTGTTACTTTTGTCTCCGGTCTCCCCTACACATTGGCCCTGTTGGGGGGGGGGGGGGGACTGTTTCTTATTGGCTTTTCATGTCTTTGGTCGTATTCTGGTTCGTCTTCATGTCGTAAAATCGGGGCGTTTTGAGAATATTTAAGGGCGTGTTATTTAAATGACGCTCGTTTCAGCCGTGACATTTATCAACGCTGGGACCAAGTGTAAGCTCGGATCAGCTGTGTAGGATGCGTTGATAAATGTGACTTCGACGTTGGTGTACGGCCGAATATATGGAAAAATATACGCCGGTTTATACGCTGCGTTGATAAATGAGGGCCAGTATGTCTATTCAGTTGATTTAGATACCTGATGAAGGTCAGTTTACCAAAATGTTTTCTGTTAAATAATGTTTTGTAAGTGAATAGTGTGCAGGACCAGTTCTTTTGACTCTAACCTGGCTGCTCTCTCCTACACACCCGTCCTTTCTAAGTAGGTGTGAAAAAGACATTAGACTTTAGGTAAACCATTTATACAAATACCGTAACTTATTCTACAAATTATGTCCACATTAATTATCTTAGACAGTAACTTACCTTGGACAAAACACATGAATAAGATAGTTGCTAGGATGAGAAATGGTACTTCTATAATGTGGGAAATGGTTGATACAAACTGAACCAAACAGGGGATTCAGGCTTTAATATTGTCCAATCTTGATTATTTTCCAACATTATGATCTAGTGCTACAATGGATAAAATAAAGACATTATAAATGTACAAAACAGAGCAGTGGGTTTAGGTTCTGAATACAGAACTAATGCTGTTGTAATGCATAATTGTCTAGCTTGGATATTTGTTAAAAACACATTACTCTGTTCATTAATTCTGCAAAGACTCATTTATTTTGTATAATACATGTTTACTCTACCATACATGAAAGGAGGATATTTCACCTTTCCAAAAGCAAGATCAGACAAACTCAATTAAATAAACATGGCATGCTGAGCTATGCATAAATGGAATCTAGAAATATCAGAAATATCACACAAGAAAATGGTAAATTTGTATTTTAAAATAGATTAAAACAGCATATTTGACTAGGAATTAATCATTACTCATGTCACTATGTTTTAGGGTGTAAGTTGTTATGTAACACTGTCACAATGAAAAGTTGTTTGTGGTCTCCAGGAAGAATAGCTGCTGTTACTGTATGCTGCAGCTGATGGTGCATAAAAACAAAACATTTTTATTTTCCTTAGATGTCATAAATCTTCATTCAGGTTGTGGATTAGCTTCGGCTGTGATGCAGATGACCCTCGTTTCCATGATGATGCAGATTGGTCTGTGCTCGTGTACAACTCAAAGCCTGATATATACATGGTTGAAAATAGCAGATCTACAAGCTCTAGGGGGTCCTCAGAGTTACTACAGGGGGCCGCCAAATCTTTGTGTGATTGGAAACTTTATTATTATTATTATTATTTATTTTTTTACATTAACCACTTGAACCCTAGAATCCCTATCCTGAGGGGAACATTAGCAGAAAATAGCCGATCTACAAGAGCAGACTAAGTACAGAGTTAAAGGTCAAGTATATTAATTAAGGGTTTATAAGTGGTTAAATGTCTGAAAATATTCATTAACATGAATCCAAAATTTGCAAAAAGATGTGTAAATAAACAAAACCATAAATGTATCCAACACTGATGACAGTGCTGTCAAACAAGTCTATAAAGGTATCTATGAAATCTATGAAAAGTTTAATCTGCAACATATTTTTATACAATATGTAGTGAAGGGGTCCCTGCTGAATCAAAAACGTTGAAGACCCCATGGTCTAAATGGTTAAAATGGAGCTTTCTGGATGGACAGGAAGTTCAGTTCCTCAACTGTGATGTCATGACATCGTCAGTTACATCAGAGTTAGAGGAGATGTGACTGGAAATGCAACTACTGTACTTTAAACCATTTTATCAACTGAAGAGTCATTATGTAACTACTGTGTGATATGTATACCTTTTTTCAGAACTTTTTTGTCTTCATGTTTTCTATAATACAGCTTTTCTGAAGAAAAAACAAATACTACTGTATTACTGTATCATGTTGTTTTCTTGCTGTATTGTCAACTGTCCATTACCGCACCAACCCATAACCCATACAATATAGCTAACACCAATGGAATGGTTGTAGTTGGTCTACCTGCTCTTCTATTGAGACATTACATGTCTCAATACATTTATTCCCTGGTGTGGAGTAGGACACTACTGGTTGCTGGAGGTACTGAATAACACTGCATAAAACTAACTCTAAAGTGCTCTCTGTTATAAATCAACAGAGACAATTTCAGCACCCAGGTTATGACATGAAAGTAATGGATTGTAGCTTTAATGATGCACACACAAATAGTTTCTTCTCTACGTTTTAATATCATATTATAGAGAAACATTTTTGTCAATTACACAAAAGGTTTAATTAGTTGAAGATCACTCCATGTACATGACAACACAATGGCCCAATCCAATTGAATTTTGCATCTATCACTTATATAATATACGGTGTAAATGGACAATTGACAAGATTGTGCTTAATGATTAACAAATAAGTAACAAATAAAATAAAGACATTTCATGACTCAATGTTTTCCAGTTAATCATCATTATTTTAGTACAACAAATACTCATAACTTAGGATGGGGAAAAACATGCATTTTGTTCTACTTCTTTCAAATGACTGTCACACCAGTTGCTTTAAAAACAAAAAAAAAGAATCACGAAGTCCAGGCACGTTAATGGACTTTTACATTAATAATCCAGTAATAACTGATGTACTGTCTCCCTCAGGGTATCCCTTCCCTCAAACAACAAAATATGTTTTTAAATCCTTACACTGGCTCCCTGTGTGTCAAATAATTGGTTGGTCTATAAAGCTTTAAATGGTTTAGGGACAAAATATATTTCTGATCTTGTACGATATCATGAACCATCAGGACCTCTCAGGTCATCTGGGAAAGGTCTGCTTTCTGTTCCTACAACCACAAATAAACGTGGGGAAGCAGCATTTAGTTTTTATGCTCCACATACCTGGAACAAACTCCTAGAAAACTGCAGGTCTGGTGACACTCTTATTTATTTTAAAACACAACTAAAGGCCTTTCTGTTTGCTGCTGCCTTTGATTGAGTTATTTTTCTCTTTTCTTTTCTCCTCTGCACGGTAGCGGTATCTATATACATTTGTACTCATATTGTTTTGTGCATCCTAATGTCATTGTGTAATTGTATTATTCTGTTTCCTTTGCTTGATATTCTGTGTAAAGCACATTGAATTGCCTTGTTGTTGAAATGTGCTATAAATACAATTGCCATGCCTTGCCTTGCTTCTTTAACTTTAAAAATAACTCTGGTATTTGATATAGTATGTTGTGGTTGTTTGTGGCCCATTCACAGTCTACTCTACATGTCCTTCAAGCTATCAATAGCTTGCTCTTTTGTATGTTCCCGCCATTCTTTAGGGATTTCTCCACTGCCTTCAAATTTTTTGCCATAACGATCCTCCAGATCCTTTTGAAATCGACAGACAAACCATTTCCAGTATGTCAGTTTTGATTCATCAGGGGTAATTCTCCAGTTAGCATAGTCTGGACCAGCTGTCCGATACCCTTTGTATGGAAAGCTCTCCCCTGGATTTCCTCGAGGGAAGAAGATTAAATCACTAGCAACATCTGTTGTACAGAAAGAAATGCAAAGTTCCACTGTGTTTGTCCAGTGCCATCCAGTGATTCCAGACGGACGATGAAAAGGGACAATGTGATCATCTGGACTGTGATTCTCAAGTGTGTTGGTACAAATGGCTTTACAGAAAGGACACTGTACCCAGCAACACCTGCACAGTTGGTCGATAAGAATGCTATCTGGTTTCTCTCGGGCATCCACCATTTTGAATGAGAGGCCGTCCAGATCTGCCTTCATGGAATCAAAGCCTTTTTGAATCTCCCCTTTAAGAAAGTCAAAGTCAAAGCTATCTGTGTCATTGAAATTACCAACCCAGTTGGTAGCAGTAAATCTTAGGTAACCTTTTACCTGACTGGAAAACTCCTCCAGCCACATGTCAGTGTTTTTGTGTTGATTCAGAGACTTGAACTTTGCTGTCGCGTCATTCAGTGCTTGATTCAGACGCCTGACTATGTCCTCCACATTCTTCTTCATGATACAGCGTACTTCGTTGTCATTGTGTGAAATGTATTTCTTAACATTTTCTTCTATAAATGTCTCTACGTGTTTCCTTGGATTGCTGATGTAGTTCACATAACTGCTAAACTTTTCTTGCTCTGCTAGTGATTTTAACACATGTTTCTCCAAGTCCCTCCTATTCCCACTGAAGGGAGGGTATCCACATTTCATCTGTCCAGCCAAGTCAATGGCAGTCTTGTCACATACAGCTTGAATTGTAGACACTTTAACTTCACTGCAAAGTAATCCACTAAGCACAGCAGCCAATGAGCTACCTTTACAATAGCTTTTGAATACGTTATAGTATTGGTCCTTTTTGTTTTCCAAATAAGCGAGTGCATCATTGTTCTTTTTGAATTCTTTGTGAGACTCTAAAAGCCAACTTTTTGCAATGTCAAATACATGAAGTAGAAGTTCAACTGTGAACTCAGTTTTAAGGACATATTCATCTCCCATTCCAAACTTTTTCACTTTGGTTTGGACCATATTTGCTACTTCATACAAGTAACTGATATCATAACCTGTAGTGTTAACAGGTTTGGCCTTAATTAAGGCATTGGATTTGACCTCAACCTCATCAATGAATGTTTTTATCTGTTGAACATATTCCTGAGGAAGTGTGTGATTAGCCGAGGTGAGTTTATTTTTTAAGTGAGTTGCAGCTTGTCCAAAATGTTGTAGAAAAGTTTTATCAGCATTGTCTTTTTTGATTATGTTTACATAATCATAATAATTTGCAATTTTTGATATTTTTTTGTAATCTTGTTTGCATTTTGCTATGACATTCGGCAGTGTTCCACTGAAATTCTCTTTAAGGACAGAATCAATATCGTCATGAATGTTGATCTCCTTTATGGGATGAATATTAGCAGTGAAGTCAGAAACCCACTTTTTCCAAACAATGTTGAATTCCTCTGCAAGTGCCTTTTCATCCTTTCCTGTTTCTTTTAATTTGTGGGCAAGCTCTTGGCTCTTTTTTATTAGCTTGTTCTCATAATCTGTCTTCTTGTCATCCAGCATTTTTCGAGCATTTCTTTGTTGAATGATTTTCTCTAGCTTCTGTTTAGCTCCTTTCACCTGATCATTGTGGAAATTCTCAATGTTGATTTCAAATCGTCCTTTCCATTGTAACAGTGTATCTTTAACATTGTTATCGTCAAAGTGCTTTTTCATTTTTTCGTCCACCTCTTTTCGGCTCTTATTAATGCCTTTGACAAGATCATGGTGGTCAATTTTGGTCAATGGTGGTCTTTCATTTTCAATTCTGATGAAAAGTTGGTTTTCAGTTGTCAACATTGATTGCCTTAAATCCCAGGTCCATCTCCCGTACTCTTTTTCAAGTTTTCTGTACAGTGCAATTTCCTGTGTGTTTTTGAAACTGAAAACAAAGTTTTCATTGAGCAGGGCATCCCAAAGGTCTTTAATGGCGCTGTTGAATTCTGATAGTGTCAATCCATTAGACTTAGATGCTTTTGAGAGGATTGTGTTCTTCAGCTCTTGGATGCTCTCACTATAACCTGGGTTTGGAGGGGCCATGGGTGGATTGCCTTCCCACAGCTGAGAAATGTATTTCACATCTGTTTCTACATCAAATGCAATGACATCACTGAATAACTTTGCAGCAGAACCTTCCTCTTTGGCAGCTAACTCGGTCATCTCATCAAGTTGTTCTTGTAGACGTCTCTTTCCCACCTTGTTTTTGTCACCAGCTTCAATAGCTGTAACATTCTGGTGAACGAACACACAACTTGGAGACAGTTTAACCTGTGTCATTCTCATGCAGGCCTGAACAGCAATATGAAGAACATCTTGCATCTCAGCTGGATTCTCTCCAAAGATGTTGATCAAAGTCATGTTTCCCAGGCCAATGACAAATGTTGCCAATTCATTGTCATGGTGACGAGTGTCCTGCCCTGCCAGCTCAGGAGCACGCAGTCCTTCAGTGTCCACAACCAGGACATAGTCAAATTTGAAGTCTTTCTGGATCTCCTCTGACACTTTCACTAGCTGCATGAAAGCCCCTCTAGTGCACCTGCCAGCACTTACTGCAAACTTCAAGCCAAACATTGCATTCAGCATTGTAGATTTCCCACTGCTCTGAATGCCTAAAACTGACAAAACAAAAACTTTCTTGTCTCCGAGTGTTTTGATGACCTCACCTAGAACACTTGTGATCCATGTTAAAGGCACATGAGCTGCATCTCCATCCATCAGTTCCACTGGCTGTCCTGCTATCATAAGCTCTGCAGCCAGCTTAGGGTAATGAGACAAGTTCTCTCTATTACTAAAACATGCACAGGCTTCATAGATTTGTCCTATTTCTCTCAGGATGTGCTCAACTCCAACAGTTGCTGACTGTAGTTTATCTGAAATGTCCTCCAACTCCTTTTGCTTCTTCTTCAGCAGCGGTGATGTGTCCTGCTCTTTATTCTTTTTCAAAGCCAAGACCTCAGACCACTTTTTATCATATTCCTTGTTGATTTCAGAGAGTTTATCTGTGAAGACGTTATCCAGAAAGAATTCAATCCATTTTAGGAAGTAGAGTTTTTCATTCAATTTTGGAGATTGCAGGTTTTTAATAAACATCTGCATCAGCTCACTGGATGGTTTGTCACATTGTTCCTGTCTAATTTGTGTCATCTTCTTTTCTTTTTCAGATTTGTCCTTCTCAAGGTCTCCGCTGAGGTGGTACAGCTCTTTATTCACTCTACACCACTCATGCCACAAGTGCCCATGACGTGGTAGAAATGTGTCTTTGATCTTTGACAGCTCTGTTCTTTCAAGTAAATGAACAATCTTCGTAGCAGCAGATTTTCCTTTTTTGCATTCAGGGTCTTCTTCATCTGTTTTGATCCCAGAAGCATTTCCCATGCTTTCAAGTTGGAAGGATGCTTTTGATGTTGACAATATGTTTCTAATGATTCGGTTCAATTCTTCAGCCACATCTGACTGACTTCTATCCTTCACACCCATTGTATACTTTCCTAGTTTTATCTGTTTTGCAACAGAGTCATTATCAGCAAGGAGACAAATGAGAGGTTTTGGACCCTTAAAAAGGTCTGACACCATTGTCATACTTTTGTCACCTCTTCCCAGAGTAGGTAAAAGGACAACATTGACTGAAGCCTTATCGATCAGTATGTTACGCTGTTTTTCAAGTGATAGGGCATCTCCATGAAGATTACAGAAGGCAACACAGTCAGAGAAAGCATCATTTGTTTTTCCAGCCGGGAAGTACCAGGCAATCTCTGCCATACCATCTATCAGGCAGTGAGATTTGGTGGCACCTGGACGATTCCTATGAAAGAACGTGCTGTGACGGTCATTGATCAAGGTATTCATCAGCTGAGATTTAGATGATGACACTGAGCCAAGTCGGAAAAATGACACCATAGGTGTCTCAGCTTGGCAAATAGGCAAGTTCCTACATGTAATGGCACCTGAATTATCAGTTACCTTCCAACTTTTTCTTATTTGCCTAAATGTCCACAAAGGACACTGGATGTCCCTTGTGAATGGGTCAGGCACAAGCAAAGGTAAGGCATATTGACACTGTGATAATTTGGTGATCATGTTCTGCCTGAGAAAGCTATCTGAGCAGTGAAACACAGCCATCTGAACATCCATTGGATGGACATGACAATGCTTAATACTCTGATCAGTGTTTACATTGGCCATGCTTAGAATATCAAATAAACTTTCTTCTGTGGCAACCATGTCAGAATCTGGATTGTCTTTTAAATGGTCTTCTTCTGTACTTGCTACTGTTACTGGAATGTACCTGGCTCTATGGTCTAGCATCAACAACTTCTGAAGGAATGCATGAGCTACATCTCTCTCAGTTATCTCATGAGGCTTTTTTATGGAAGGACCTATTTTCAGAAAGTCAGCAGTTGACAACTTAACTTGATAGTTGTGTTCGAGGTTAAGTCTGCAAAGCAGTTCATTAAATTCTCTTGAACGTTCGACTTCTGGGCTGATCTTTTCAGAAATGTTCACATATTGCAGTCCGTGGCCGACCTTTAAAATGAGCAAAAAAATAAAAAAGTATGTTAATACAATCTGATATGGAGCAGAAAGCCCTGAATGTCTTGTGACACCAAATACAGTTAGTTATCTTACCTCAGCCGTGTTCTTGATGCTAACTTCATCGGAGGAACCTATTTGTATAAACAAATACAGGTTAAACCATTACAGTAAACTCAATGCTGTGTTGTTTAAATATAATTAGTCATAACAAATGTTTCCCTGAAAGTAAGTGTAATAAACTTTGAGGTGTTCAGTCACAAGTTTACTGGTTCTAATAAGCTTTCAGTATGTTCACTTGTGAGAATGTGTTCTATGTTCATAACTTCATCTCTGAGCTTCCAGCATCAACAGCTTTGAGGTATAATAATAATTATTATAATAATAATAATAAGGGTAATAATAATAATAATAATAAGGGTAATACTAATAATAATAATAATAATAATAATAATATGAATTTCCATTCTTATGAATGCTAGCCAGTGGATACTGGCTGTAACTTTAGTTGTAAGCCCCTTTACTGTGTTGCATTATTATATTTGCATTGTTGCTTGCAGTCATATAATTGCTTGGAATGATTTAAGCCATTGTATATATTGTGAGTGAAGAAATAGCTGTTGTTGGTCTATGAAACTGAATAGCACTGTATAGACTGTGTTGTATAGGCATGGACTGCAGCCTTTGAGCAATAGGTGTAAGATGGACTCGATATGATACACAGTTTCTAAGCTCAAATGATTAAGATTGGGTTTAATCATGGCTTGAATACAGTATGTGGTGTGTGCATGTATGTGCACGCACACAGGGGTGGGGGGCTCTGGAGCTTCAGTGCCCCCAGGGGTGTTAATCAAGCCCTGTGTAGAAGGTTTTGTGCAGATTGATCAAACCCCCCAAGACAAGTTAGAATTTAACTGATATAATTCAAAATGGTGGGAGATCTAAAGGTCAGAGGTCAAAAGTCAAAGAGGTTAAGTTGTTCGCCATGAGGAGACATATGTGTATTGAAGTTTCATGGTATAGCTCACACAGGGTATGAGTTATACCGGTTCAAAGTTTGCATTTTCAATTGAGTGCTATAGCAGCACCCTTTGGCCAATGGTAGAGGGTTTTGTGTCTTCGCCATTTGACATAGCCCTCTACCATATTGCAGAGTTTCGTTAAAAAAACAACTGCATGGTTAGGCAAATACTAAAACGCCGGAAGAATAATAGAACCAACAAAAACAATAGGGGACCACGGCACTACGTGCTTGGCCCCCTAATGATAATGATACCTCATCAAGCATTGAAATATTGAAGGACAATAAAAGCTCACCTCTTTGTGGATCCTTCAAGATGCCAGCACCATCCTGTTGAACACAGTCATGTTATTTCATTTCAACAACATGCACAGTATGGTATTGTACAGTATGAGCTCTCACCATCATTATAGCTGATGATTAGTAGTTGTTCAAATAATTGCGAGAACGTATAAACAAATTTACTTTTTGGGCTTTGTAAACAAAACAGGGTCGCCCGGCGTAAAGCTCCTGGCGCTGGACCTCCAGGTGTTCCATGGTGGGCATGAGCGCCAGGCCCTCGGCCGTGCGCCACAGAAGGGTTACACCACACAGGTCGATCAGCGAGCCGTCCACCAGTTCCTGAGACTCACTGTCCACCTGGACGGAGAACATAAGATTTGGTTGATGTTTTTTGTAGACAAGAATGCAAATATATATGATGAACATAGATTTGAACATGCTTTGTCCAAAGCATAAAACTAAACAGAAGAAGCTTGAGAGCTTATTTCCATTTTGTGGTACTTTGAGTGCTTGTGCAAATGTGTTTGGGGGAGGGTACAGACATACAGTACATAGAAATACAAATAAATGAATCAATCAAGATTAATACATTTATACAATTCAATTTCTATAATACAACTAAAATGGCAAAACCCAATGGGTACATGGGTTATAACTCAATAAATTGATGGTTAGGCCTAGCTGATATTAACCCCATGAACCCGAGCATTCCTATTCTGGGAATGTCATAATAGGCCAACATTCGATCAAAATAGGCCAAAGGATTTGGTGTAGAGGGGAAGAGGGAGGGGACAAACTATAGACCCCTGGAGGACCCCAGTCAATTAAGTATAGGGTTTAAATTAAACCAACATGCAAATATCAAATGTACATACAGAGAATGTAATAAGGGTCTCTTGGACCCCCTGACCTGACCCCCTGACCCCAACACAAACTAAAATAGGAAATACATGCAAAATATTTACACTACTCATATTTACACTTACACTACTAAGCTTATTTTCATGCCAATATATCTGTTGAAATGTCCCATTCCGATTTCTTAATAATAATAATAATAACTAGAAAAAGTGCTCCTCGGAGCACAACTCTCCGCCAGAAGACTTGTGTTGGTTCGAAGGTCGCGAAGGTCGCTATCCCTCTTGTATATGTAAGTGTCCTATCCATCCTGTCTGGGTAAGCGTCCTCTTCCGTTCATTCTGTGTAAGTGTCCTATCCCTCCTGTCCTATCCGTCCTGTCTATGTAAGTGTCATATCCCTCCTGTCTATATAAGTGTCCTATCTGTCCTATCTGTCCAATAAGACAGATAGGAACAATTGGACCGCGACTACTTGACTACTTCCGGTTCGAAGGTCTGGGAGTGAGCTAGTGGCCGGATTTTCGGTATTGGAATCTGGCTTATCACAGTGACACATGTATTTATAGGTCGCTATCCCTCTTGTATATGTAAGTGTCCTATCCAACCTGTCTGGGTAAGTGTCCTCTTCCGTTCTGTCTGTGTGAGTGTCCTATCCCTCCTGTCTGTATAAGTGTCCTATGTCATATCCCTCCTGTCTATATAAATGTCCTATCTGTCCTATCTGCCAATTATGCATCAGCCATGCAGCCATTTCATGGTTCCCGTCTTACCTCACTCTGACAGTGGCAGAGACACTGTCAGAGTGATGCCATGTATATATAGGCCCGGTGGCGTCACTAGCCAATCAGATCACAGTATTTCACGTGTCACGTGAGGCTTGACCAATCGGTGTGTCATGTTTAGAAAGTGAAAACGCAGTGATAACAATACTCTCCTGGCGGAGAGTAATAATGATAATTTTAACATTAATAATAATAATAATATTAGCATGAATAATAATAATAATAATAATATGGCACACAACACCCACCAAGCAACACGCTTGGCTTATTCTAATTTCACGTTCAGCAAGGGCGTACAAGTCACAAGATGAATCAAAATTTGCATGTTGCGCAAATCAGCGATGCAGAGTAACACTTTTATCATTATGTGATCTTCTACCAGGGTCATGTGTGTATTTATGTATGAGACACTGGGTGATGCTCCAAAGCTAACTTTATTGCAAAACTTATTTTCTTTGGATTCTGAACTCAGCCCAGCACCTGGTTATTAGTGAATGGATGTGTGTGCTTTATCGTTTGCTTCTTTATTTATGTATGGCAAAAAGGGAGGCATGTGGTGCACTAAATCGTCAGAACGGAAGTTTGTGTGACCGTCTGATTTCTGTATCTTTGATTTCGCACAATGACGTGCACTGCCAACTATTCTAGATTTATTTTGTTTTGATCATTTGTCTGTGCACGTGTACTCTTTGTTGTGAACATGTATACTGTATATAGTCCTCACCATTTTCCCCCGTTGCTGATCCCAGGAGGTCTTCCGGAGGGTGAAGGTGTTGCCGCACACCGAGATCTCCCTCCACAGGCCGGGCTTGGAGTCCTGAGTGAAGCCATGGTGCGGGTGCATCACCAGCACGCCGTTGGTGGTCAGTCCGTCCATCTGTCCATCAGGCGTCTTCCATTTAACTGAGTTCTCCTGCAGGGGGAGGAAGGTGGTGAAAGAATCCTCAGATTTTTTACCAAAGTAAAAGCAGCAATACCACAAAATACTATGTTACAACAAGTAAAAGTACTGTATTTAAATATTTACTTTTAATACAAAAGCATCGGCATTGAAATACGTGTACTTATAGTAAGGAGAAGTACCAAACTTTTTTCAAAAGTAGCAGATCTAAAAGCTCACAACACATCACATTGCAACGCGCTGTAATTGCCTATTTTCCAGGTTTTCATTTTGAATGCATTTGTTCATAACGGATGAATCAATATCAAACTAGAAAAAGTGCTCCTCGGAGCACAAGTCTCCGCCAGGTCAGGTAGATTATTGTGGCCTCCTGGTGGCGCTATAATAGGCCAATGTGAAAAGGGTGGCATTTCTTCTTAGGCCTTGCACGACAATCGGACACTGCATTCATGATTTGAGGCATTTTGTTCCAAAAATGTGGTTTGCTAAATTAGACCTGCTGGTGGCGCTATAACAGGCCAATGTGAAAAGGATGGCATTTCTTCCTGGGCCAAGTGGGAATCTCTGTGGAAAATGTCATGGAAATCGCATGCTGCGTTCATGATTTGAGGCATTTTGTTCAAAATGAACCAATCCTGCAAACTTTGGAAGCCAATCAGGATGGAATATGGAAAATCAGACAGATCCGTGTTGATCACATGACTATAGAGATACTGTGTAACGATTTGCGTGTTTTTTGGACAAAATCTGTAGGAGTAATAGCAAAAAATGTGTTTTGCAAAAGTCGGCCTCATGGTGGCGCTATGACAGGCTGATCTGAAAAATGTGGGGCAGAGGTTCTGCTTGTGGCATCAAAGGGGTGTGTGTGTGTGCAGTTTCACAGCGACCGGGCCAACGGTGGCGGAGATTAGCTGGTCGCAGACAGACGGACGGACACACGGACACACGGACGGACGGACGGAGGGTAAAACATACTCTCTCGCCAAGCCTTCGGCCTGGCGGAGACAACAAGTTATGATTCCCTGCACAGTCATACAAACACAATTGTGTATGAGACATTTCATCTGACATTTCATAACCTACATCCAGGAAGATGTTCTTGGAGGAGTCGAAGCCGCCGGCATAGATGTGCGCGGCATAGGGCGGGCTCCTCTGGCAGATGATGCGGCAGGACTGGCTGTCGGGCACTGTGTCCGTCACCACAAAGTCAATGGGACTCTCCGTGGACCGCCCAATCTGTTATAGACAAACACACAAGGGGTTGCACATTATTTTGGGGATGTCATGTCATTATAGTTACTCATTATAGGAGGGTGGCGATAGCTGAATGGGTATAGAGGCTGCCTTGGAAACAAAAGGTCCCAGGGTTGATTCCTAGCAGGACACTTAACCCTGCTTATCCGCCAATCAGGAGAGAAGACAATTATTCATCAGCTTCAAATGTTCCAGTTCCAATATTGTTTAGTTGTTTTCACTAAAGAGCTGGAGAGACCGGATTCTTACTGAACAAACACTCTATAACTATCAGAATACAGCATTTTTAATGATCAATCAATCGACTGTGTTCCACCTTGGATCAGTGGCAACTAGACTGAAAGAACGAGCCGAATCGATGGTCTTGAAGGGCGGATCCAAACCCAGCCGCCCGGATTCATGCGGCGCTTCCTATTGCTTCACCAATCTATGCCCCCCCCCCCCCCCATTTGTGCTGACGTCACCAAATTTAGAGCAACATCCCTCTGCACTCTGATTGGTTAGGAGATAACAAGGTCCTAAGACCATCGTTCCTGCATGGCTCGCCCAGCCTTTTTTTCTTTTGTAACAAAACAAAAGGCATAGGTTTCCGAGGCTAGTGGCAACTAACGTAGCATACTTTAAGTTCCTATTCATTGATATATGTATTGGTTATATTTTCAATACAATCTTAGCGTTTTGGCAATTATGTGGGGGCCCACTAGCAATATCCTCACGGCCAACATGGTTCTGAATCACTGGTTTATATAGTGCAAAGCATAATGTATGCATGTTGGATCCTACAGACCTGAAACATGTCCGTATTGCTGTCAGGACCGTATTCCACCACCACCATGGAGGCTTGGGAGAGAGTGTAGGATATGCTGTGCTGGTCCATGATGCTGATAGCCTATGGAACACAGAGAAGTTCACTGTTAGAAACATCCAGTGGTGGAAAGTAACTAAGTACATTTACTTAAATACTGTACTTAAGTAAAATGTTGAGGTATTTGTACTTTACTTGAGTATTTCCAATTTCCAATACTTTTACTTCTACTCCACTACATCTCAGAGGCGAATATTGTACTTTTACTCCACTACAATTATTTGCAGGTCTTAGGTGGAAATCAAGTAATAACGCCACCATCTTATGCACAATCACTATTTTACAAGTCACGCTGAACTCAAACACTTAAGACTTGTCAGCATAGCAAAAGTTTTCTTTTGCTAATATAATATGCTAATACTTTTGAACTTTTACTCAAGTAAGAAAGTATGTTTTACACTGTGGTTTTGTTACTTTTACTAAAGTCCCAAATCTGAGTACTTCTTCCACCACTGATTGTACCTTTGCTGCCTCTGGAGTGCCGTCCATGTGTACAGTGCTTGGTTTCACACCGTTGGCCGTGGCTCTCTGGCACAAAGCAAAGTGGCTTTTTGTCCTGGCCTCGTCCCCGTTGGGCAGGAAGCCATCGTACCTGTGAAGAGAAGATGAAACAGTGGTGGGAGCGCTGTGGTTAATAAAGTAAGTTTGTGACAAGTTTAGTTTGGTTTCAAATCTTTGGAACAGCAAGTATGCGTGGGCAGTGTTGTAATATGGAGCTTCATGGCAAAGAGTCATAGGATCAACCTGGCCAGGTTATATGATGTACAGTACATAGATTATAACACTTTGTGTTTGGCCTGCGAGGTTACGTCTGCCAACATTTCCACAAGTCCCCATTTGTTTATTTTCACTGACAACGCTTCTTCTTTGAACTTATGTGGCACACTTTTTACCACTTAACCACTTATTTCTTGCATTTTTTGCACAACCAGAGCTGGCAGTAAACACAAGCAGAGTTCACTGTGGTTTTACCCACCATGGTGGCTGGTAAACCGACAAGTTAATACTGATCCCTGACTCTTGCCCTTAAACTAGCCATCTGTCTCTACACTATACAATTCCCACTCAAACTACAACATGGTCACTGTCGGGTGGAAACCTGACATGTCCCAAACCCTATTTTTTCAGTATAAATGAATCTATAGTTATTATTAAGTCACAAGTTCTTGTCAATAACCAACACACAAACTTAACCACTTTCACTTTCCAACATTTTACAAAATAGCGAAAACAACCGATCAACAAATTCACAATGGGAGCCCTGTGAGCTTGTAGATTGGCTATTTTAACGACAGTAATGAATGTAAAACCTACACACTGCATTTATTTGCTTGAGTAGTCAAATTTGGTCAAAGCAAAACCACTGTCACCTGCAAGGTTCACTTTTTTTGTTTTCTTCAGAACTTTTAATCTATTTGAAGCCAACAACTGACAAAATAAGAATATTGATAGCTTCATTGATGTAAGGGACGGTTATTATTTTCTTTTTTTTTTTCTTTTTTTTTGTTTCGTTTTTACTAAAAAGGAATTGAAATCCCCTCGATTAAGGTGGAATTAGTCACAAATGCCAATCAGTAGTTGAAGGTCAATGTAAGCATTCCAGTAAACCAAAGACAAACACATATCACTTACAACCCTTTAAAGTCTAACTCTAGACGATGCTGTACAAGAGCCATGTGTGTTTTAGCAAAACCACTGAGCACATTCACACAATGGCCATTTAGCTCTTATTGTACAGTACGTCACCAAGTGATGAGTGACCAAATGATGACTGGCATGACCGCAGTGGGAACATGGTCAATAGGCTCTATGCACAGCAACTGTATTGGAAAGACATTGGGCGGCTTTCTTAATTCTTTCATAGGTGTACCAATGATTCTAATGAATGCTCCGTTCCATTTAGTTAACTTTCAGAGTTATCAGCACCCGGACACTGGAAGGAATTGGCAGCTGTGCATAGAGCTTATTCAATGAATATTAATAAATGAACGTTTCATACCCCAGGACAATGAGCTCCCCATATTTGACTGGGCCTTTGATGGAGGCCGGTGAGCAGGACATATTTTCTTGCCACTGCGACATCGGTGCTTCCTTCCGAGGAAGGGTGGTGCAGTGCTCTCCGATAGCGAATCACTCTGTCACCTGCTTCAAAGTCTAGTGGTTGTTGCTGTCCTTTACGCCACACTTAACCTGCAGACATCACAGGAAAAACACGTGTTAGGTTTAATTCTAAAATGAGGCATTCTCTCTTTAACCACTTAAGCCCTGTTTATACTTCAGTGTACGGCAAAAATAGCCTAAATCTTCACGCCCACACCGCACCAAATCCCGAAGCTTGTTAATCTAAATATTTATTTTTCAATATTATGAAAATGTTTGAAAATGCCGAAAGGCCTGGCGAGAGAGTATGTTTTGCACCCTCTCTGTCCGTCCGTGTGTGTGTGTGTCCGTGTCCGTGTGTGTCCGTGTCCGTGTCCGTTTGCGTGTCCGTGTGTGTGTCCGTCCGTCCGTGTGTGTGTGTGTGTGTGTGTGTGTGTGTGTGTGTGTGTGTGTGTGTGTGTGTGTGTGTGTGTGTGTGTTCGTCGCCCCCTCCGTTTGTGAACAGCTAATCTCCGGCACCGTTGGCATGATCGCAGTGAAACTGTGCACACACACTCCCTGGATGTCAGAGAAGAACTTCTGCCCAAAATGTTTCACATGGGCCTGTTATAGCGCCACCAGGAGGCGGCTTTTTGCAAAACCTTTCTTCTTTTTTTTTACAGTACTCCTACAGATGTTTTCCAAACATCACCCAAATCGGTACAAAGTATCTCTATAGTCATTAAAGTCATTCAGATTTCTCATATTTCATCCTGATTGGCTAAGAATGGCTCTCAAAGTTTGCAGGACTGCTCCGTTTTGAACAAAATGCCTCAAATCATGAACACAGCGTGTGATTTCCGTGAAATTTTGCATGCACATTCCCACTAAGCAGAGGAAGAAATGCCACTCAAATCAGCCTCCTGGTGGCGCTATAACAGGCCAATTTGTGTTTTTACTTATAACTGCACCGATCTGTGTAAAACTTCGTATGTGCACTCCCTAAAGGCCAAGGAAGAACATTTGAAAAAAACTCCCATATCTGCTGGGCGAAGTACAGTACAACAATGTGCTTGCAGCAATATTTTTGAGCTTCTGTGATAGAGAAGGATATCAAACAGAACAATCATTGTCTGTATTCCTGCACTATCTGCATCGAGTGACCTAGGTTCATAGAAATAGATTTATTGGATATAATAGGTTCTTGGTTTACCAATGATCCTAGATTACTATTTCTATGCATTTGATGTATTACCTCGTGATCTCCTTGCTTACTGTAAATCGCTCTGGATTAAGAGCATCTGCTAAATGCCTAAATTGTAAATTGTAGAAACACTGTACATACAATCAGAGCAATTACCTTTAATCACTTTTGAAAAAATAATGTAAATGAATTGTAAAAACACTGTACTTAACAAAAAATAGCTGCTATTTGTGCACAACTTTGCAAAAGCTTATCCATAACCTTTCCTATGTGGATATATAGTCTAACTATTTCTGACAGCAAAAGCAAAATTCTTATGGTCTTGTAAGTTACACATTATTTCTATTCCCTTTTTATTGTACATACATTAGTTTGTTTTGATTGCATTGTTCCACTTTTGCTTTGGCATTGTTTTCTCATGCCAATAAAGCCTGTTGAATTAAAATTTAATTGAATTGTGCGTGTGTGTGTGTGTGTGTGTGTGTGTGTGTGTGTGTGTGTGTGTGTGTGTGTGTGTGTGTGTGTGTGTGTGTGTGTGTGTGTGTGTGTGTACTAGGACACCATTCTTGTCCTATTAAAATGTTTTTAGTACCACCACTGACATACTGACATACTGATATGCATGTGTATGTACAAGCGGCTTGACTACATCCCTCGTCTTTAGCGATTGCCTTTTCCCCCTTTTTTGTGGCAATTTCGCAATAACCATATACTTACAAAGCCATGAAAATGTTCATTTTCTGGTACATGTAGGTAAGGGTACGTCATAGGCAGACCTGGCTCCCTAGAGAAGACAGCACCCACTGCACACGAAATGAACTGGAAACTGAGCTACACTTCCTAACCGCCTGCCCACTGTACCAAGACACACAGAGACACATACTGTACATCCCACAGATTACAATCACCCAAGGAGAGTTTGAAAACACTAATGACAAAAAACTCCCATATCTGCTGGGCGAACACAGCAGCAAGATGTGTGAGCTACTCTGACAGAGAAGGATATCAAACTGAACACAACCACCTTAAAGACTACTAATCATTGTGTGTATTCCTGCACTGTCTGCATCGAGTGACCTCGTTACATAGAAATAGATTTCTTGGACATTCTACTGTTTAGACTGGTGATAGGTTATTGGTTTACCTATGATCCTAGATTACTATTTCTATGCATTTGATGTATTACCTCGTGATCTCCTTGCTTACTGTAAATCGCTCTGGATTAAGAGCATCTGCTAAAATGCCTAAATTGTAAACTGCAGAAACACTGTACATATAAACAGAGCAATTACCTTTAAACACACTTGAAATGGTGTAAATTAATTGTGGAAACACTGTTCAGTACATAAAAAAAAGACACTTTTGAAAAACAGCTGCTATTTGTGCACCAACTTTGCAAAAGCTTATCCCAAGCTAACCTTTCCAATGTGGATATATAGTCTAACTATTTCTGACACCAAATGAACAACTCTTATGGTTTTGTAAGTGTGTGTGTGTGTGTGTGTGTGTGTGTGTGTGTGTGTGTGTGTGTGTGTGTGTGTGTGTGTGTGTGTGTGTGTGTGTGTGTGTGTGTGTGTGTGTGTGTGTGTGTGCTCCGTTTTTAACAAAATGACTCAAATCATGAACATGGTGTGCGATATCTGTGAAATGTTCCACACACATTCCCACTAGGCCAAGGAAGAAATGCCACTAGAAAAAAATCAAATCAGCCTCATGGTGGCGCTATAACAGGCTGATTCTGTTTTTTATCTATAACTGCACCGATCTGTGTAAAACTTTGTATGCACACTCCCTAGAGGCCAAAGAAAAACGTTTGCCCTGCATTTTTCACACCTGCCTTTTACAACGGCACCAGGAGGCCGACTTACATAAAACACAGTTTTAGATTTAATCCTTCAGATGTTATCCAAATTTCACGCAAATCGGTACACATGATCTCTATAGTCATGTGATCAAGACGGCTCTGTTAGATTTTTCATATTCCATCCTGATTGGCTAAGATTGACATCTAAAGTTTGTAGGAGTGGCCCGTTTTTTTTTTTTTTTTTTTTTTTTTTTACAAATCTCTTTATTATTTTTTTCAGACAAGTTAAAGTCAGTCATGTCAAGCAGTACAAAAACAGGTCTGATTTTTTTGGACAAAAAAACACAAATAAACAAAGCACATTATAACAAACAATAAAAATGGGTAAAGTAATCATGGTACATGTTAAGAGAGGTCATGAAAATGATAAGAATTAAAATAAAAACAAACAAGACAGACAATAATCAAAGACACTCAATCATACCAGGAAGGGGAAAGGAGAGAAGGGGGGAGGGGGGGGGGGGGGTTCTCTGCACAGAGCACTAATTAATTTCGTAATATGGGTGCCAATGAGGTCTGGTAAGGGTTACTAAAATTCTTTGGAGAAACATGGTAAAAAGAGTCGTTAAGAGAGAACTTGAGTTTGGTCTAGTCTCTCCTTCAAGGGAGACACTAATTTGTGGGTTCTTCCACCATAGTTAGGGTGTCAATGTGGTCTAGAACGGGTAGCCAAATTTTATGAAACATCTCCAAAGAGCCGTTAAGGGAGAACCTGATCCTCTCAAGTTTGAGACAGTATAGGATTTCCTGAATCCATCTATTGTGTGTAGGAGGAGAGGGGTGTATCCATTTAAGGAGAATAAGCCTCCTAGCGAGTAGGGTCGTGAAAGCAATAACTCGGCGTGCTGAATTGCGCACAACAGGCATTACTGTGGTTCCGAGAAGAGCAGTGAGGGGATCCGGGTCAATTGGTTCACCCAACACTACCCCAAGGGTGTTAAACACCTCTGACCAAAATGTTGACAATTTAGGGCAGGACCAAAACATGTGCATGTAATCTGCTGGCGATTGTTTACACCTATTACAAGCATCGGACCTCTCAGGGTATATTCTGGCCAGCTTTGCATTGGTATAATGGACTCTATGTAATATCTTGCACTGCAATAGTTTGTGCCTTGCACAAATAGAAGAGGTGTGACTGTGAACCAGGTCTATAGCATGGTCCCACTGATTATTGGACAAGGTGATACCGAGGTCCTGGTCCCAGGTAGCCCTCAGGGAATCTAAATGAGTCGAATTAACTGCAAAGATTGTGTCATATATAATTGAAGTAAGCTTCCTGTCACCCGCTCTAAGGGATAAAAAGGAGTCTATCACCGAGTCAGGTGGCCGGTTCGGGAACTGAGGGTTCTGACTTTTCACAAAATGCCTGATTTGAAAAAAGCAAAACATGTGAGATTTAGGGAGGTCGAATTCAGCAGACAGGGCTGCAAATGAGGAGAAGATATTGTCAGTATAAAGGTCTTTGATGGATCGCAGACCCTTGTCTGCCCAAATCCGAAATACAGGGTCAGTACATGATGGAAGGAAATGGTGATTCCTGTATACGGGTGCTAGATTTGAGGACCTGTGTAAACCAAATTGCCTTCTAAACTGGTTCCAAATCTTTAATGTATTAACTACGATAGGGTTTTTGGACACTTGCTTAACCGGGAGGGGTAGTTGAGAGCAGACCACCGACCATAAAGAGAGATTCGAGGAAGCTCCCTCCATGTTGGCCCATTGGGGTTGTACTGCAAAAATCAAATTAGTATTCCAGAAAGTTATTTTATGTATGTTAGATGCCCAATAATACTGACGGAGATTGGGAAGCGCTAAACCACCCTCGGTTGAGTTGAAGGACCGTGCCTCTGATTCGAGCCTTTTTATTACACCATAAAAATGAGTTAATGAGCCGATCGAGAGTATAAAAAAAAGATTTGCTGATGAAAATCGGAATATGTTGAAAAGGATACAAAAAACGGGGCAACACCACCATCTTTATCAAGTTTACACGTCCTAATGAGAGAGGCAAGGTAGACCATCTAGCCAAGTCAGACTTAAAACGTTCCACCAGGGGGCTGATGTTCTTTGCGAATAACTCTATGAAAGTTTTAGTAAAGAATATTCCCAGGTATTTAAATCCCTCCGTAGCCTTTTTAAAGGGAAAGAGAGTTTGAGGAAGCTTGTCGGCCAGAGCGTTAACAGGGAAATATTCACTCTTCTGGAGGTTAAGTTTGTAACCAGAGAGTTTCTTGAATTGCTCTAGGATGTGTAAAATTGCAAGAACAGAAGATGACGGATCAGAAATGTACAACAGAAGGTCATCTGCATATGAGGAGAGCTTGTGCATAGAGCCAAAGGCCCGTTTTGAACAAAATGCTGCAAATCATGAATGCAGTGTCCAATTGGGGTGAAACTTTGCACGCAGAGTTGCACTACGTTGAAGAACAAATGCCACACTTTTAACATTGCCCTACTACTGTATAACGCCACCAGGAGGCCGATTTTTGCACATTCTTTCTTTTATATTACTCACTTACTTACAAATTGTGTCCAAACATCTCGCAGATCGGTACACATTCTCTCTAAAGTGATCAAGACGGATCCGTCCGTTTTTTCACATTCGATCCAGATTGGCGAATTCCGAACATTGCTGGCCCACAATAACCTACCTGACCTGGTGGAGACCTGTGCTCCGAGGAGCACTTTTTCTAGTTAATCATGATTTCAAACTCTCCTTGGGTGATTAATCTGTGTAAAGTATGTGTCTCTGATGCTTGGTACAGTGGGCAAGTGGTTAGAAAGTGTAGCTCAGTTTCTACCTCATTTTATGTGCACTCTTCTCTTGGGAGCTGAGTTATATAATATTATGAAAATAACTGCTCAGAAACGGCATGGTCGCTGACATTGACAGGTTGGTTAATGCAAAAAGAGATGTCAGGTGCCTGGAAGCAGCAAGTGACTGAGATGAAATGTCACGCTGGCTACCCCAGGTAAAATTGCCATTTTGGCAATCATTAAAAAGGTTGTTGTTTTTTAACTTTAAAAAAGTGGTTATTTCTTGGAAGCATTTAGACATAATATGGTGATTCATTGTCAAAAAAGTCTGAGTTTGATTGTTGGAAGCAGGCCTGCATAAAGAAAGGTTGTGTACCCATGTATACATTTGTAGCAGAGACGGTATTTCAAATGTAATTATTCTATTTTAAAATGGTTTATTGGGGCTCCTTAAACAAAAATAGCATGTTTTCTTCACCTCTCTTACAACATTTATTGTAGCCTACAACTGTGATACCAATAATACAATTCTTAATAATAAATCAAATGTGTAAAGGCAGTTGTAGCAGTGACTGAGAGGACAGGCTGAAAAACAAAGCCAATTGTGACAGCTGTGTAAGTAAAACGTGCGCGAGCGCACATGCGTGTCTGCAACTGGTCACGGCCTTCATCAAGTCACCTTTAGACCAATGTGGCCCTTACCCCAAAATGAGTTTGACACCCCTGTTCTATATCAATGATTATCAGAATATAGTTTTAACCTTTTAACTAATAACTTTTTTTTTGGTTTTAACCTAGAAATATCACTAGAACACCTTTAAAATACTAGTATACTATTCAGCAAATTACTTCATAATGTTAATTAGATGTAAGCTAAACACTGATCAATTGTACTCTCAAAGCTCTCATTGAACCCAATAGAAACATGTGCTAAGAGCAGCTCTGCTACAGTCCACAGTTGCCACATACTGTACTGTATACAGTATGTATAGCCTGTATGTGATTTATATTTATTTCCACCAGTCCAGAGGTCAGGCCAGAGGTACGGTTTGTAGTTCTCACTTATTTATTATTATTTCATTATTTATGTGTCAGACGTTCAATAATAATCATGGATATACCCATATTTCAATAATGGGAAAGAAATAAAAAATGGCTTTCAAGAATGACAAAGGACCCTCATGTTAAACTGGCAGGTATGGTCCTTTATGGCAGTGGTTCTGAAAGTGGGGCCCAGGGACCCCCAGGGTTCCTTGAAGGGGTTCCGAGGGGGTCCCCAGGAAAATGTATGAATAAAGCATCAAAATCAGTTTAACCACTTTAAACCTATTTTATACCTCAGCTGTTTGAAAATAGCCAATAGCCAAATAGCCAAAAAAAATGTATCATCTTGCAAAAAGTCCCTGGCACAACATATATTTGAATAAGGGGTCTGTGGCTAAATACAAATCAATGCGGGGGTCCTTGACTTGATAATGTTTGAGAAGGACTGCTTTTTCATGTCAAGGACCCCCAAACCGATTATGTATTTGGCCAAAGTTCTGATTCACAGTCCTTTGACAATGCAGCCTGATCAAAGGCTTTTCAGTTGATTAAATCTGGCTGTTGTCAAACTGAGATAGACAGGTATCAGTATGCAGAAATAACAATGTCCTATGATTAACTTGAGTAGTTCATTCATTATTTGAACACACTAGGTTTTTCTGGTTGATATGCAGCCTGAAAATCCCATCCTATTAGCGAGTTATGGCTTTACAATTCTGTAACACTGCTGTAGCGCCCCATATGTGTGCAATTTAGTTGCACATGTGGTCCCTGGTTTGGCTATTCTGATAGCAGACCCCTACTGTACCTACACACAGCTGTTTCCTGATAGCCTACGCCCTACGTCACTAGCACAAAGTGACTGAGTGTAGAACGGAGCTCAACCAGGCTCGAAAATGTCACAACCGAAGTAGCGGTCCATTTTTCCGCCTTGTTTTGAGATATGGACATGTTAGCAGTGTACACGGCACACTCAGTCAACTCAGACTCAGCACATCAGTTGAAAAACTCTGCCTTAGTAGGCTACACATTTTCATAAACACTTAATGTTTGTAATCGCTAGTTTAAAGTCAGTATTTTTTATTATCGTGATATGCACCTCAAATGGACTCTTGGATATATTTCTTTCCCATTATTGATATCTTAGTATATCCATGATTATTAATGAAAGTCTGACACATAAATAATAAACTCAATGGAGACTCTTTGAGTCTCCTACCAGTCATCAAATTATTTCCTTAGGCGTACTCTGGCTTTAGTGATAGCCCCAGACAGTTTTGAAGTGGTTACGTTTAGTATTTACTGTAGATATTTTAGACCCCCCCCCCCCAACTTTGTGCCAGACATGGCTGGATGCAATTGGAAACGACAACATAACAGTTGAAGACGTACAAGCAAGAACTCAGGATATGCAGCGACCACTTTCAAGCCACAGACCAAATAGGTGATCGTCTGAAATCTGGAGCTGTGCCCAGTATCTGATGGTTGTGTGTCCAATTAAGGCCTCACATTTCAACCAACGTTTAATATATTATTTGGATGGATGGATGGATCATAAATAACCTTGAATGTTTACTATTGCAATTTCTCCTGGGACAAACCACAGATTGACTGGATTACATGACTCAGTAGACACTCTTCATATTTAACACTATCCATTCAATAAGTAATGTTCTGTTCTTTCTATTGTTTTATTTGTTTACTTATTATTTATTATTATTGCATTTTGAGTGCATGGTTTTAATATCCACTGTGCACTTACCACCTTTACTACCAGTAACTGATTGGTGTGACTCAATGATTGGACCTCACTTCTGTGCGTGTCCCCTAGTTTACAGTGTTTCCCAAACAGTGGGTCGGGACCCATGTTTGGGTCGTGGACCAATTTTGAAGGGTTGCAAATAATATCCCCTTTTCTTCGTTTCCTAAATTAAAAAAGATATACATACTATTTCAAAATATTTAAAAACAGTTAAAAAAAAAAAAAAAATCACAACGTTTTATCAATTAAAAACAATTCCAAGTATATCATAAGTAAATGATTAATTAAAATTAATTAAAAATTAAAAAAATGAGCTAAAATGTTCTGAGACTGGGGACAAAAGTAACAGGGGGCAAAGGTAACACACTCAATAATTCTAATTAGAAATAAGCTAGAGGGGTGAGAGTTGTGCACATGCTCAGTAGGGTCCTCTCTTTGCCTATGGAAGGATAGAATGATCATTTCATCTCAGCAGAAGTTTTCAACAAAAAACTGATTTTAAGGTGTAAATGTACATTTTTGAGTGTACAGTAGGATATTTTCCTTCTGCTGTCAAAAGATAAGATGTCAGCTAATTTTAATTTAGATGAATTGTATCCCTATGTTATTGGTCACAAATTAACATCAGCAGCCTAAGTTAGTATAGGTGTTTCTAGCTAGAATATGGGATTTTATAAATCGTATTATTAATTAGGGCACATATATATGTTTCTTATAGCAAAAGATGACTACGATAATTGAAGTAGTCTGTGAATTATGAAGGCAAATACAAAAAGTGTTACTTTTGTCTCCGGTCTCCCCTACACATTGGCCCTGTTGGGGGGGGGGGGGGGGGGGACTGTTTCTTATTGGCTTTTCATGTCTTTGGTCGTATTCTGGTTCGTCTTCATGTCGTAAAATCGGGGCGTTTTGAGAATATTTAAGGGCGTGTTATTTAAATGACGCTCGTTTCAGCCGTGACATTTATCAACGCTGGGACCAAGTGTAAGCTCGGATCAGCTGTGTAGGATGCGTTGATAAATGTGACTTCGACGTTGGTGTACGGCCGGATATATGGAAAAATATACGCCGGTTTATACGCTGCGTTGATAAATGAGGGCCAGTATGTCTATTCAGTTGATTTAGATACCTGATGAAGGTCAGTTTACCAAAATGTTTTCTGTTAAATAATGTTTTGTAAGTGAATAGTGTGCAGGACCAGTTCTTTTGACTCTAACCTGGCTGCTCTCTCCTACACACCCGTCCTTTCTAAGTAGGTGTGAAAAAGACATTAGACTTTAGGTAAACCATTTATACAAATACCGTAACTTATTCTACAAATTATGTCCACATTAATTATCTTAGACAGTAACTTACCTTGGACAAAACACATGAATAAGATAGTTGCTAGGATGAGAAATGGTACTTCTATAATGTGGGAAATGGTTGATACAAACTGAACCAAACAGGGGATTCAGGCTTTAATATTGTCCAATCTTGATTATTTTCCAACATTATGATCTAGTGCTACAATGGATAAAATAAAGACATTATAAATGTACAAAACAGAGCAGTGGGTTTAGGTTCTGAATACAGAACTAATGCTGTTGTAATGCATAATTGTCTAGCTTGGATATTTGTTAAAAACACATTACTCTGTTCATTAATTCTGCAAAGACTCATTTATTTTGTATAATACATGTTTACTCTACCATACATGAAAGGAGGATATTTCACCTTTCCAAAAGCAAGATCAGACAAACTCAATTAAATAAACATGGCATGCTGAGCTATGCATAAATGGAATCTAGAAATATCAGAAATATCACACAAGAAAATGGTAAATTTGTATTTTAAAATAGATTAAAACAGCATATTTGACTAGGAATTAATCATTACTCATGTCACTATGTTTTAGGGTGTAAGTTGTTATGTAACACTGTCACAATGAAAAGTTGTTTGTGGTCTCCAGGAAGAATAGCTGCTGTTACTGTATGCTGCAGCTGATGGTGCATAAAAACAAAACATTTTTATTTTCCTTAGATGTCATAAATCTTCATTCAGGTTGTGGATTAGCTTCGGCTGTGATGCAGATGACCCTCGTTTCCATGATGATGCAGATTGGTCTGTGCTCGTGTACAACTCAAAGCCTGATATATACATGGTTGAAAATAGCAGATCTACAAGCTCTAGGGGGTCCTCAGAGTTACTACAGGGGGCCGCCAAATCTTTGTGTGATTGGAAACTTTATTATTATTATTATTATTTATTTTTTTACATTAACCACTTGAACCCTAGAATCCCTATCCTGAGGGGAACATTAGCAGAAAATAGCCGATCTACAAGAGCAGACTAAGTACAGAGTTAAAGGTCAAGTATATTAATTAAGGGTTTATAAGTGGTTAAATGTCTGAAAATATTCATTAACATGAATCCAAAATATACAAAAAGATGTGTAAATAAACAAAACCATAAATGTATCCAACACTGATGACAGTGCTGTCAAACAAGTCTATAAAGGTATCTATGAAATCTATGAAAAGTTTAATCTGCAACATATTTTTATACAATATGTAGTGAAGGGGTCCCTGCTGAATCAAAAACGTTGAAGACCCCATGGTCTAAATGGTTAAAATGGAGCTTTCTGGATGGACAGGAAGTTCAGTTCCTCAACTGTGATGTCATGACATCGTCAGTTACATCAGAGTTAGAGGAGATGTGACTGGAAATGCAACTACTGTACTTTAAACCATTTTATCAACTGAAGAGTCATTATGTAACTACTGTGTGATATGTATACCTTTTTTCAGAACTTTTTTGTCTTCATGTTTTCTATAATACAGCTTTTCTGAAGAAAAAACAAATACTACTGTATTACTGTATCATGTTGTTTTCTTGCTGTATTGTCAACTGTCCATTACCGCACCAACCCATAACCCATACAATATAGCTAACACCAATGGAATGGTTGTAGTTGGTCTACCTGCTCTTCTATTGAGACATTACATGTCTCAATACATTTATTCCCTGGTGTGGAGTAGGACACTACTGGTTGCTGGAGGTACTGAATAACACTGCATAAAACTAACTCTAAAGTGCTCTCTGTTATAAATCAACAGAGACAATTTCAGCACCCAGGTTATGACATGAAAGTAATGGATTGTAGCTTTAATGATGCACACACAAATAGTTTCTTCTCTACGTTTTAATATCATATTATAGAGAAACATTTTTGTCAATTACACAAAAGGTTTAATTAGTTGAAGATCACTCCATGTACATGACAACACAATGGCCCAATCCAATTGAATTTTGCATCTATCACTTATATAATATACGGTGTAAATGGACAATTGACAAGATTGTGCTTAATGATTAACAAATAAGTAACAAATAAAATAAAGACATTTCATGACTCAATGTTTTCCAGTTAATCATCATTATTTTAGTACAACAAATACTCATAACTTAGGATGGGGAAAAACATGCATTTTGTTCTACTTCTTTCAAATGACTGTCACACCAGTTGCTTTAAAAACAAAAAAAAAGAATCACGAAGTCCAGGCACGTTAATGGACTTTTACATTAATAATCCAGTAATAACTGATGTACTGTCTCCCTCAGGGTATCCCTTCCCTCAAACAACAAAATATGTTTTTAAATCCTTACACTGGCTCCCTGTGTGTCAAATAATTGGTTGGTCTATAAAGCTTTAAATGGTTTAGGGACAAAATATATTTCTGATCTTGTACGATATCATGAACCATCAGGACCTCTCAGGTCATCTGGGAAAGGTCTGCTTTCTGTTCCTACAACCACAAATAAACGTGGGGAAGCAGCATTTAGTTTTTATGCTCCACATACCTGGAACAAACTCCTAGAAAACTGCAGGTCTGGTGACACTCTTATTTATTTTAAAACACAACTAAAGGCCTTTCTGTTTGCTGCTGCCTTTGATTGAGTTATTTTTCTCTTTTCTTTTCTCCTCTGCACGGTAGCGGTATCTATATACATTTGTACTCATATTGTTTTGTGCATCCTAATGTCATTGTGTAATTGTATTATTCTGTTTCCTTTGCTTGATATTCTGTGTAAAGCACATTGAATTGCCTTGTTGTTGAAATGTGCTATATAAATACAATTGCCATGCCTTGCCTTGCTTCTTTAACTTTAAAAATAACTCTGGTATTTGATATAGTATGTTGTGGTTGTTTGTGGCCCATTCACAGTCTACTCTACATGTCCTTCAAGCTATCAATAGCTTGCTCTTTTGTATGTTCCCGCCATTCTTTAGGGATTTCTCCACTGCCTTCAAATTTTTTGCCATAACGATCCTCCAGATCCTTTTGAAATCGACAGACAAACCATTTCCAGTATGTCAGTTTTGATTCATCAGGGGTAATTCTCCAGTTAGCATAGTCTGGACCAGCTGTCCGATACCCTTTGTATGGAAAGCTCTCCCCTGGATTTCCTCGAGGGAAGAAGATTAAATCACTAGCAACATCTGTTGTACAGAAAGAAATGCAAAGTTCCACTGTGTTTGTCCAGTGCCATCCAGTGATTCCAGACGGACGATGAAAAGGGACAATGTGATCATCTGGACTGTGATTCTCAAGGGTGTTGGTACAAATGGCTTTACAGAAAGGACACTGTACCCAGCAACACCTGCACAGTTGGTCGATAAGAATGCTATCTGGTTTCTCTCGGGCATCCACCATTTTGAATGAGAGGCCGTCCAGATCTGCCTTCATGGAATCAAAGCCTTTTTGAATCTCCCCTTTAAGAAAGTCAAAGTCAAAGCTATCTGTGTCATTGAAATTACCAACCCAGTTGGTAGCAGTAAATCTTAGGTAACCTTTTACCTGACTGGAAAACTCCTCCAGCCACATGTCAGTGTTTTTGTGTTGATTCAGAGACTTGAACTTTGCTGTCGCGTCATTCAGTGCTTGATTCAGACGCCTGACTATGTCCTCCACATTCTTCTTCATGATACAGCGTACTTCGTTGTCATTGTGTGAAATGTATTTCTTAACATTTTCTTCTATAAATGTCTCTACGTGTTTCCTTGGATTGCTGATGTAGTTCACATAACTGCTAAACTTTTCTTGCTCTGCTAGTGATTTTAACACATGTTTCTCCAAGTCCCTCCTATTCCCACTGAAGGGAGGGTATCCACATTTCATCTGTCCAGCCAAGTCAATGGCAGTCTTGTCACATACAGCTTGAATTGTAGACACTTTAACTTCACTGCAAAGTAATCCACTAAGCACAGCAGCCAATGAGCTACCTTTACAATAGCTTTTGAATACGTTATAGTATTGGTCCTTTTTGTTTTCCAAATAAGCGAGTGCATCATTGTTCTTTTTGAATTCTTTGTGAGACTCTAAAAGCCAACTTTTTGCAATGTCAAATACATGAAGTAGAAGTTCAACTGTGAACTCAGTTTTAAGGACATATTCATCTCCCATTCCAAACTTTTTCACTTTGGTTTGGACCATATTTGCTACTTCATACAAGTAACTGATATCATAACCTGTAGTGTTAACAGGTTTGGCCTTAATTAAGGCATTGGATTTGACCTCAACCTCATCAATGAATGTTTTTATCTGTTGAACATATTCCTGAGGAAGTGTGTGATTAGCCGAGGTGAGTTTATTTTTTAAGTGAGTTGCAGCTTGTCCAAAATGTTGTAGAAAAGTTTTATCAGCATTGTCTTTTTTGATTATGTTTACATAATCATAATAATTTGCAATTTTTGATATTTTTTTGTAATCTTGTTTGCATTTTGCTATGACATTCGGCAGTGTTCCACTGAAATTCTCTTTAAGGACAGAATCAATATCGTCATGAATGTTGATCTCCTTTATGGGATGAATATTAGCAGTGAAGTCAGAAACCCACTTTTTCCAAACAATGTTGAATTCCTCTGCAAGTGCCTTTTCATCCTTTCCTGTTTCTTTTAATTTGTGGGCAAGCTCTTGGCTCTTTTTTATTAGCTTGTTCTCATAATCTGTCTTCTTGTCATCCAGCATTTTTCGAGCATTTCTTTGTTGAATGATTTTCTCTAGCTTCTGTTTAGCTCCTTTCACCTGATCATTGTGGAAATTCTCAATGTTGATTTCAAATCGTCCTTTCCATTGTAACAGTGTATCTTTAACACTGTTATCGTCAAAGTGCTTTTTCATTTTTTCGTCCACCTCTTTTCGGCTCTTATTAATGCCTTTGACAAGATCATGGTGGTCAATTTTGGTCAATGGTGGTCTTTCATTTTCAATTCTGATGAAAAGTTGGTTTTCAGTTGTCAACATTGATTGCCTTAAATCCCAGGTCCATCTCCCGTACTCTTTTTCAAGTTTTCTGTACAGTGCAATTTCCTGTGTGTTTTTGAAACTGAAAACAAAGTTTTCATTGAGCAGGGCATCCCAAAGGTCTTTAATGGCGCTGTTGAATTCTGATAGTGTCAATCCATTAGACTTAGATGCTTTTGAGAGGATTGTGTTCTTCAGCTCTTGGATGCTCTCACTATAACCTGGGTTTGGAGGGGCCATGGGTGGATTGCCTTCCCACAGCTGAGAAATGTATTTCACATCTGTTTCTACATCAAATGCAATGACATCACTGAATAACTTTGCAGCAGAACCTTCCTCTTTGGCAGCTAACTCGGTCATCTCATCAAGTTGTTCTTGTAGACGTCTCTTTCCCACCTTGTTTTTGTCACCAGCTTCAATAGCTGTAACATTCTGGTGAACGAACACACAACTTGGAGACAGTTTAACCTGTGTCATTCTCATGCAGGCCTGAACAGCAATATGAAGAACATCTTGCATATCAGCTGGATTCTCTCCAAAGATGTTGATCAAAGTCATGTTTCCCAGGCCAATGACAAATGTTGCCAATTCATTGTCATGGTGACGAGTGTCCTGCCCTGCCAGCTCAGGAGCACGCAGTCCTTCAGTGTCCACAACCAGGACATAGTCAAATTTGAAGTCTTTCTGGATCTCCTCTGACACTTTCACTAGCTGCATGAAAGCCCCTCTAGTGCACCTGCCAGCACTTACTGCAAACTTCAAGCCAAACATTGCATTCAGCATTGTAGATTTCCCACTGCTCTGAATGCCTAAAACTGACAAAACAAAAACTTTCTTGTCTCCGAGTGTTTTGATGACCTCACCTAGAACACTTGTGATCCATGTTAAAGGCACATGAGCTGCATCTCCATCCATCAGTTCCACTGGCTGTCCTGCTATCATAAGCTCTGCAGCCAGCTTAGGGTAATGAGACAAGTTCTCTCTATTACTAAAACATGCACAGGCTTCATAGATTTGTCCTATTTCTCTCAGGATGTGCTCAACTCCAACAGTTGCTGACTGTAGTTTATCTGAAATGTCCTCCAACTCCTTTTGCTTCTTCTTCAGCAGCGGTGATGTGTCCTGCTCTTTCTTCTTTTTCAAAGCCAAGACCTCAGACCACTTTTTATCATATTCCTTGTTGATTTCAGAGAGTTTATCTGTGAAGACGTTATCCAGAAAGAATTCAATCCATTTTAGGAAGTAGAGTTTTTCATTCAATTTTGGAGATTGCAGGTTTTTAATAAACATCTGCATCAGCTCACTGGATGGTTTGTCACATTGTTCCTGTCTAATTTGTGTCATCTTCTTTTCTTTTTCAGATTTGTCCTTCTCAAGGTCTCCGCTGAGGTGGTACAGCTCTTTATTCACTCTACACCACTCATGCCACAAGTGCCCATGACGTGGTAGAAATGTGTCTTTGATCTTTGACAGCTCTGTTCTTTCAAGTAAATGAACAATCTTCGTAGCAGCAGATTTTCCTTTTTTGCATTCAGGGTCTTCTTCATCTGTTTTGATCCCATAAGCATTTCCCATGCTTTCAAGTTGGAAGGATGCTTTTGATGTTGACAATATGTTTCTAATGATTCGGTTCAATTCTTCAGCCACATCTGACTGACTTCTATCCTTCACACCCATTGTATACTTTCCTAGTTTTATCTGTTTTGCAACAGAGTCATTATCAGCAAGGAGACAAATGAGAGGTTTTGGACCCTTAAAAAGGTCTGACACCATTGTCATACTTTTGTCACCTCTTCCCAGAGTAGGTAAAAGGACAACATTGACTGAAGCCTTATCGATCAGTATGTTACGCTGTTTTTCAAGTGATAGGGCATCTCCATGAAGATTACAGAAGGCAACACAGTCAGAGAAAGCATCATTTGTTTTTCCAGCCGGGAAGTACCAGGCAATCTCTGCCATACCATCTATCAGGCAGTGAGATTTGGTGGCACCTGGACGATTCCTATGAAAGAACGTGCTGTGACGGTCATTGATCAAGGTATTCATCAGCTGAGATTTAGATGATGACACTGAGCCAAGTCGGAAAAATGACACCATAGGTGTCTCAGCTTGGCAAATAGGCAAGTTCCTACATGTAATGGCACCTGAATTATCAGTTACATTCCAACTTTTTCTTATTTGCCTAAATGTCCACAAAGGACACTGGATGTCCCTTGTGAATGGGTCAGGCACAAGCAAAGGTAAGGCATATTGACACTGTGATAATTTGGTGATCATGTTCTGCCTGAGAAAGCTATCTGAGCAGTGAAACACAGCCATCTGAACATCCATTGGATGGACATGACAATGCTTAATACTCTGATCAGTGTTTACATTGGCCATGCTTAGAATATCAAATAAACTTTCTTCTGTGGCAACCATGTCAGAATCTGGATTGTCTTTTAAATGGTCTTCTTCTGTACTTGCTACTGTTACTGGAATGTACCTGGCTCTATGGTCTAGCATCAACAACTTCTGAAGGAATGCATGAGCTACATCTCTCTCAGTTATCTCATGAGGCTTTTTTATGGAAGGACCTATTTTCAGAAAGTCAGCAGTTGACAACTTAACTTGATAGTTGTGTTCGAGGTTAAGTCTGCAAAGCAGTTCATTAAATTCTCTTGAACGTTCGACTTCTGGGCTGATCTTTTCAGAAATGTTCACATATTGCAGTCCGTGGCCGACCTTTAAAATGAGCAAAAAAATAAAAAAGTATGTTAATACAATCTGATATGGAGCAGAAAGCCCTGAATGTCTTGTGACACCAAATACAGTTAGTTATCTTACCTCAGCCGTGTTCTTGATGCTAACTTCATCGGAGGAACCTATTTGTATAAACAAATACAGGTTAAACCATTACAGTAAACTCAATGCTGTGTTGTTTAAATATAATTAGTCATAACAAATGTTTCCCTGAAAGTAAGTGTAATAAACTTTGAGGTGTTCAGTCACAAGTTTACTGGTTCTAATAAGCTTTCAGTATGTTCACTTGTGAGAATGTGTTCTATGTTCATAACTTCATCTCTGAGCTTCCAGCATCAACAGCTTTGAGGTATAATAATAATTATTATAATAATAATAATAAGGGTAATAATAATAATAATAATAAGGGTAATACTAATAATAATAATAATAATAATAATAATATGAATTTCCATTCTTATGAATGCTAGCCAGTGGATACTGGCTGTAACTTTAGTTGTAAGCCCCTTTACTGTGTTGCATTATTATATTTGCATTGTTGCTTGCAGTCATATAATTGCTTGGAATGATTTAAGCCATTGTATATATTGTGAGTGAAGAAATAGCTGTTGTTGGTCTATGAAACTGAATAGCACTGTATAGACTGTGTTGTATAGGCATGGACTGCAGCCTTTGAGCAATAGGTGTAAGATGGACTCGATATGATACACAGTTTCTAAGCTCAAATGATTAAGATTGGGTTTAATCATGGCTTGAATACAGTATGTGGTGTGTGCATGTATGTGCACGCACACAGGGGTGGGGGGCTCTGGAGCTTCAGTGCCCAGGGGCCCCCAGGGGTGTTAATCAAGCCCTGTGTAGAAGGTTTTGTGCAGATTGATCAAACCCCCCAAGACAAGTTAGAATTTAACTGATATAATTCAAAATGGTGGGAGATCTAAAGGTCAGAGGTCAAAAGTCAAAGAGGTTAAGTTGTTCGCCATGAGGAGACATATGTGTATTGAAGTTTCATGGTATAGCTCACACAGGGTATGAGTTATACCGGTTCAAAGTTTGCATTTTCAATTGAGTGCTATAGCAGCACCCTTTGGCCAATGGTAGAGGGTTTTGTGTCTTCGCCATTTGACATAGCCCTCTACCATATTGCAGAGTTTCGTTAAAAAAACAACTGCATGGTTAGGCAAATACTAAAACGCCGGAAGAATAATAGAACCAACAAAAACAATAGGGGACCACGGCACTACGTGCTTGGCCCCCTAATGATAATGATACCTCATCAAGCATTGAAATATTGAAGGACAATAAAAGCTCACCTCTTTGTGGATCCTTCAAGATGCCAGCACCATCCTGTTGAACACAGTCATGTTATTTCATTTCAACAACATGCACAGTATGGTATTGTACAGTATGAGCTCTCACCATCATTATAGCTGATGATTAGTAGTTGTTCAAATAATTGCGAGAACATATAAACAAATTTACTTTTTGGGCTTTGTAAACAAAACAGGGTCGCCCGGCGTAAAGCTCCTGGCGCTGGACCTCCAGGTGTTCCATGGTGGGCATGAGCGCCAGGCCCTCGGCCGTGCGCCACAGAAGGGTTACACCACACAGGTCGATCAGCGAGCCGTCCACCAGTTCCTGAGACTCACTGTCCACCTGGACGGAGAACATAAGATTTGGTTGATGTTTTTTGTAGACAAGAATGCAAATATATATGATGAACATAGATTTGAACATGCTTTGTCCAAAGCATAAAACTAAACAGAAGAAGCTTGAGAGCTTATTTCCATTTTGTGGTACTTTGAGTGCTTGTGCAAATGTGTTTGGGGGAGGGTACAGACATACAGTACATAGAAATACAAATAAATGAATCAATCAAGATTAATACATTTATACAATTCAATTTCTATAATACAACTAAAATGGCAAAACCCAATGGGTACATGGGTTATAACTCAATAAATTGATGGTTAGGCCTAGCTGATATTAACCCCATGAACCCGAGCATTCCTATTCTGGGAATGTCATAATAGGCCAACATTCGATCAAAATAGGCCAAAGGATTTGGTGTAGAGGGGAAGAGGGAGGGGACAAACTATAGACCCCTGGAGGACCCCAGTCAATTAAGTATAGGGTTTAAATTAAACCAACATGCAAATATCAAATGTACATACAGAGAATGTAATAAGGGTCTCTTGGACCCCCTGACCTGACCCCCTGACCCCAACACAAACTAAAATAGGAAATACATGCAAAATATTTACACTACTCATATTTACACTTACACTACTAAGCTTATTTTCATGCCAATATATCTGTTGAAATGTCCCATTCCGATTTCTTAATAATAATAATAATAATAATTATAATTTTAACATTAATAATAATAATAATATTAGCATGAATAATAATAATAATAATAATATGGCACACAACACCCACCAAGCAACACGCTTGGCTTATTCTAATTTCACGTTCAGCAAGGGCGTACAAGTCACAAGATGAATCAAAATTTGCATGTTGCGCAAATCAGCGATGCAGAGTAACACTTTTATTATTATGTGATCTTCTACCAGGGTCATGTGTGTATTTATGTATGAGACACTGGGTGATGCTCCAAAGCTAACTTTATTGCAAAACTTATTTTCTTTGGATTCTGAACTCAGCCCAGCACCTGGTTATTAGTGAATGGATGTGTGTGCTTTATCGTTTGCTTCTTTATTTATGTATGGCAAAAAGGGAGGCATGTGGTGCACTAAATCGTCAGAACGGAAGTTTGTGTGACCGTCTGATTTCTGTATCTTTGATTTCGCACAATGACGTGCACTGCCAACTATTCTAGATTTATTTTGTTTTGATCATTTGTCTGTGCACGTGTACTCTTTGTTGTGAACATGTATACTGTATATAGTCCTCACCATTTTCCCCCGTTGCTGATCCCAGGAGGTCTTCCGGAGGGTGAAGGTGTTGCCGCACACCGAGATCTCCCTCCACAGGCCGGGCTTGGAGTCCTGAGTGAAGCCATGGTGCGGGTGCATCACCAGCACGCCGTTGGTGGTCAGTCCGTCCATCTGTCCATCAGGCGTCTTCCATTTAACTGAGTTCTCCTGCAGGGGGAGGAAGGTGGTGAAAGAATCCTCAGATTTTTTACCAAAGTAAAAGCAGCAATACCACAAAATACTATGTTACAACAAGTAAAAGTACTGTATTTAAATATTTACTTTTAATACAAAAGCATCGGCATTGAAATACGTGTACTTATAGTAAGGAGAAGTACCAAACTTTTTTCAAAAGTAGCAGATCTAAAAGCTCACAACACATCACATTGCAACGCGCTGTAATTGCCTATTTTCCAGGTTTTCATTTTGAATGCATTTGTTCATAACGGATGAATCAATATCAAACTAGAAAAAGTGCTCCTCGGAGCACAAGTCTCCGCCAGGTCAGGTAGATTATTGTGGCCTCCTGGTGGCGCTATAATAGGCCAATGTGAAAAGGGTGGCATTTCTTCTTAGGCCTTGCACGACAATCGGACACTGCATTCATGATTTGAGGCATTTTGTTCCAAAAATGTGGTTTGCTAAATTAGACCTGCTGGTGGCGCTATAACAGGCCAATGTGAAAAGGATGGCATTTCTTCCTGGGCCAAGTGGGAATCTCTGTGGAAAATGTCATGGAAATCGCATGCTGCGTTCATGATTTGAGGCATTTTGTTCAAAATGAACCAATCCTGCAAACTTTGGAAGCCAATCAGGATGGAATATGGAAAATCAGACAGATCCGTGTTGATCACATGACTATAGAGATACTGTGTAACGATTTGCGTGTTTTTTGGACAAAATCTGTAGGAGTAATAGCAAAAAATGTGTTTTGCAAAAGTCGGCCTCATGGTGGCGCTATGACAGGCTGATCTGAAAAATGTGGGGCAGAGGTTCTGCTTGTGGCATCAAAGGGGTGTGTGTGTGCAGTTTCACAGCGACCGGGCCAACGGTGGCGGAGATTAGCTGGTCGCAGACAGACGGACGGACACACGGACACACGGACGGACGGACGGAGGGTAAAACATACTCTCTCGCCAAGCCTTCGGCCTGGCGGAGACAACAAGTTATGATTCCCTGCACAGTCATACAAACACAATTGTGTATGAGACATTTCATCTGACATTTCATAACCTACATCCAGGAAGATGTTCTTGGAGGAGTCGAAGCCGCCGGCATAGATGTGCGCGGCATAGGGCGGGCTCCTCTGGCAGATGATGCGGCAGGACTGGCTGTCGGGCACTGTGTCCGTCACCACAAAGTCAATGGGACTCTCCGTGGACCGCCCAATCTGTTATAGACAAACACACAAGGGGTTGCACATTATTTTGGGGATGTCATGTCATTATAGTTACTCATTATAGGAGGGTGGCGATAGCTGAATGGGTATTGAGGCTGCCTTGGAAACAAAAGGTCCCAGGGTTGATTCCTAGCAGGACACTTAACCCTGCTTATCCGCCAATCAGGAGAGAAGACAATTATTCATCAGCTTCAAATGTTCCAGTTCCAATATTGTTTAGTTGTTTTCACTAAAGAGCTGGAGAGACCGGATTCTTACTGAACAAACACTCTATAACTATCAGAATACAGCATTTTTAATGATCAATCAATCGACTGTGTTCCACCTTGGATCAGTGGCAACTAGACTGAAAGAACGAGCCGAATCGATGGTCTTGAAGGGCGGATCCAAACCCAGCCGCCCGGATTCATGCGGCGCTTCCTATTGCTTCACCAATCTATGCCCCCCCCCCCCATTTGTGCTGACGTCACCAAATTTAGAGCAACATCCCTCTGCACTCTGATTGGTTAGGAGATAACAAGGTCCTAAGACCATCGTTCCTGCATGGCTCGCCCAGCCTTTTTTTCTTTTGTAACAAAACAAAAGGCATAGGTTTCCGAGGCTAGTGGCAACTAACGTAGCATACTTTAAGTTCCTATTCATTGATATATGTATTGGTTATATTTTCAATACAATCTTAGCGTTTTGGCAATTATGTGGGGGCCCACTAGCAATATCCTCACGGCCAACATGGTTCTGAATCACTGGTTTATATAGTGCAAAGCATAATGTATGCATGTTGGATCCTACAGACCTGAAACATGTCCGTATTGCTGTCAGGACCGTATTCCACCACCACCATGGAGGCTTGGGAGAGAGTGTAGGATATGCTGTGCTGGTCCATGATGCTGATAGCCTATGGAACACAGAGAAGTTCACTGTTAGAAACATCCAGTGGTGGAAAGTAACTAAGTACATTTACTTAAATACTGTACTTAAGTAAAATGTTGAGGTATTTGTACTTTACTTGAGTATTTCCAATTTCCAATACTTTTACTTCTACTCCACTACATCTCAGAGGCGAATATTGTACTTTTACTCCACTACAATTATTTGCAGGTCTTAGGTGGAAATCAAGTAATAACGCCACCATCTTATGCACAATCACTATTTTACAAGTCACGCTGAACTCAAACACTTAAGACTTGTCAGCATAGCAAAAGTTTTCTTTTGCTAATATAATATGCTAATACTTTTGAACTTTTACTCAAGTAAGAAAGTATGTTTTACACTGTGGTTTTGTTACTTTTACTAAAGTCCCAAATCTGAGTACTTCTTCCACCACTGATTGTACCTTTGCTGCCTCTGGAGTGCCGTCCATGTGTACAGTGCTTGGTTTCACACCGTTGGCCGTGGCTCTCTGGCACAAAGCAAAGTGGCTTTTTGTCCTGGCCTCGTCCCCGTTGGGCAGGAAGCCATCGTACCTGTGAAGAGAAGATGAAACAGTGGTGGGAGCGCTGTGGTTAATAAAGTAAGTTTGTGACAAGTTTAGTTTGGTTTCAAATCTTTGGAACAGCAAGTATGCGTGGGCAGTGTTGTAATATGGAGCTTCATGGCAAAGAGTCATAGGATCAACCTGGCCAGGTTATATGATGTACAGTACATAGATTATAACACTTTGTGTTTGGCCTGCGAGGTTACGTCTGCCAACATTTCCACAAGTCCCCATTTGTTTATTTTCACTGACAACGCTTCTTCTTTGAACTTATGTGGCACACTTTTTACCACTTAACCACTTATTTCTTGCATTTTTTGCACAACCAGAGCTGGCAGTAAACACAAGCAGAGTTCACTGTGGTTTTACCCACCATGGTGGCTGGTAAACCGACAAGTTAATACTGATCCCTGACTCTTGCCCTTAAACTAGCCATCTGTCTCTACACTATACAATTCCCACTCAAACTACAACATGGTCACTGTCGGGTGGAAACCTGACATGTCCCAAACCCTATTTTTTCAGTATAAATGAATCTATAGTTATTATTAAGTCACAAGTTCTTGTCAATAACCAACACACAAACTTAACCACTTTCACTTTCCAACATTTTACAAAATAGCGAAAACAACCGATCAACAAATTCACAATGGGAGCCCTGTGAGCTTGTAGATTGGCTATTTTAACGACAGTAATGAATGTAAAACCTACACACTGCATTTATTTGCTTGAGTAGTCAAATTTGGTCAAAGCAAAACCACTGTCACCTGCAAGGTTCACTTTTTTTGTTTTCTTCAGAACTTTTAATCTATTTGAAGCCAACAACTGACAAAATAAGAATATTGATAGCTTCATTGATGTAAGGGACGGTTATTATTTTCTTAATTTTTTTTGTTTCGTTTTTACTAAAAAGGAATTGAAATCCCCTCGATTAAGGTGGAATTAGTCACAAATGCCAATCAGTAGTTGAAGGTCAATGTAAGCATTCCAGTAAACCAAAGACAAACACATATCACTTACAACCCTTTAAAGTCTAACTCTAGACGATGCTGTACAAGAGCCATGTGTGTTTTAGCAAAACCACTGAGCACATTCACACAATGGCCATTTAGCTCTTATTGTACAGTACGTCACCAAGTGATGAGTGACCAAATGATGACTGGCATGACCGCAGTGGGAACATGGTCAATAGGCTCTATGCACAGCAACTGTATTGGAAAGACATTGGGCGGCTTTCTTAATTCTTTCATAGGTGTACCAATGATTCTAATGAATGCTCCGTTCCATTTAGTGTAGCACAGATATGTCAAACTTTTTTATTTCAAAATCCCCCCCTAACTTTCAGAGTTATCAGCACCCGGACACTGGAAGGAATTGGCAGCTGTGCATAGAGCTTATTCAATGAATATTAATAAATGAACGTTTCATACCCCAGGACAATGAGCTCCCCATATTTGACTGGGCCTTTGATGGAGGCCGGTGAGCAGGACATATTTTCTTGCCACTGCGACATCGGTGCTTCCTTCCGAGGAAGGGTGGTGCAGTGCTCTCCGATAGCGAATCACTCTGTCACCTGCTTCAAAGTCTAGTGGTTGTTGCTGTCCTTTACGCCACACTTAACCTGCAGACATCACAGGAAAAACACGTGTTAGGTTTAATTCTAAAATGAGGCATTCTCTCTTTAACCACTTAAGCCCTGTTTATACTTCAGTGTACGGCAAAAATAGCCTAAATCTTCACGCCCACACCGCACCAAATCCCGAAGCTTGTTAATCTAAATATTTATTTTTCAATATTATGAAAATGTTTGAAAATGTCCCTCTACAAATAGGGACGTCACATTTAAAGTGGTTAATACAAGTGTCACTTTTATAAAATTCTGATGTAGGTCGATCTAAAACCCAACTGTAGATACTTTTGCAGTTATTGTGGTTGTTACTTTAAAATTGACATACCACAATTATTCAGCAATAAGCATTCTGTAAGATCTTCAGATATCACCCCCACAAACATAGACAAATTGGAATGAATCGGAATTATGTATATAAACGGAAAATTGGAGGCAGACTAAACAAGCTAACCAATGTTGCAGATGCGGACAGATATCTGTTAGTTTAAGTGGAAGTACTCTGATTTTTTACGTAGGTAAAAGTATCAAAACCACAATGTAGAAATACTCTGTATTATAGTAGTATAAGTAAAAGTCCTGTATTCAAAATTGTACTCAGTACAAAAGTATTGGCATCAAAATATACTTTTATCAAAAGTATAAAACTCAAAATATTTCAAAGGTAGCAGATCAACAAGCTCACAATGCGTCACAACGCGAGGTGTTGTGAGCTTGAAGATCTGTAATAATACATCTAAATCTACAAAGTAACTTTTAAATAAAATGTTCAAATAATTGAGTAAAAAGTACAATATTGCCAAACCGGCCTGACACACAAGAGACATGTGGATTGTGTGAGCTAGTATAGCCTATAGACGCACTAGCAACAATGTTTAGTTTGTATTTCAGACAAAAAAATCAGAAGCAACGCCTGCAGTGAAGCTCTACATTTACTTACATTAAATAACTGCTGAAATAAATACAAGTTCACTGAGGTGTGTGTGTGTGTGTGTGTGTGTGTGTGTGTGTGTGTGTGTGTGTGTGTGTGTGTGTGTGTGTGTGTGTGTGTGTGTGTGTGTGTGTGTGTGTGTGTGTGTGTGTGTGTGTGTGTGTGTACATACGAAACAACACAAAACAATTACTTAAATGGCAAAAGGAAAAACCCAAGACAATTCTTTTCTTACTTACTTGACTTATCTTGAGTAGTATATCCAACAACGGCTGGGTAGAAGAAACTAACAGCTTCTCAAAAGTAAGTTTTGTAGTAATTATATATATATATATATATATTGTAGTAACAGCTCATCCGTTTGGTCAAGTCCTCAAGCCGCAATGTCTGAACTGAGGTTCATGAAGTGCTATTTATATGTGCTGCTCTCTCTTTCTCTCTGATTCAATCATGTACAGTTCTCTGACAGTCAGCATGAACAAAGGGTTATCTCTCTCTCTCTCAATTCAAATCAATTCAATTCAATTCAAAGGCGCTTCATTGGCTTGAGCATATCTTTATATTGCCAAAGAAAAAGTGGAGCAAGACAATGCAAAAAAAATACGTAGGTACAATTATAACAAAGAATAAAGACATGTGTAAACAGCGCTGTGTTACATTGCAACTTATAGAAAAGTATCTTACAAAACCATATAATTGTGCATTTGCTGTCAGTAAAAAGTTATACATCCAAGTAGGATGTTAGCTTGGGAAAAACATTTGAAACAAATGGCATCAATGTTTCAATGTTTTGCATTCACTTCACTTTGTCTAAAACCTTTGGGACAAATAGCAGCAACGTTTTCATTATGTATATAATAGTAGTATTTACACTATTTCTATATATATACGGAGATCACTTGGTGCAGACAGGGCAGACATAAACATGTATTCCATTAATCCTTCTCCTGTCACAACAGCTCACACATCTTGCTGCTTTGCACAATGTTGTACTTCACCCAGCAGATATGAGAGTGTTTTGTCATTGTCTCCGCCAGGCCGAAAGGCCTGGCGAGAGAGTATGTTTTGCACCCTCTCTGTCCGTCCGTGTGTGTGTGTGTCCGTGTCCGTGTGTGTCCGTGTCCGTGTCCGTTTGCGTGTCCGTGTGTGTGTCCGTCCGTGTGTGTGTGTGTGTGTGTGTGTGTGTGTGTGTGTGTGTGTGTGTGTGTGTGTGTGTGTGTGTGTGTGTTCGTCGCCCCCTCCGTTTGTGAACAGCTAATCTCCGGCACCGTTGGCATGATCGCAGTGAAACTGTGCACACACACTCCCTGGATGTCAGAGAAGAACTTCTGCCCAAAATGTTTCACATGGGCCTGTTATAGCGCCACCAGGAGGCGGCTTTTTGCAAAACCTTTCTTCTTTTTTTTTACAGTACTCCTACAGATGTTTTCCAAACATCACCCAAATCGGTACAAAGTATCTCTATAGTCATTAAAGTCATTCAGATTTCTCATATTTCATCCTGATTGGCTAAGAATGGCTCTCAAAGTTTGCAGGACTGCTCCGTTTTGAACAAAATGCCTCAAATCATGAACACAGCGTGTGATTTCCGTGAAATTTTGCATGCACATTCCCACTAAGCAGAGGAAGAAATGCCACTCAAATCAGCCTCCTGGTGGCGCTATAACAGGCCAATTTGTGTTTTTACTTATAACTGCACCGATCTGTGTAAAACTTCGTATGTGCACTCCCTAAAGGCCAAGGAAGAACATTTGAAAAAAACTCCCATATCTGCTGGGCGAAGTACAGTACAACAATGTGCTTGCAGCAATATTTTTGAGCTTCTGTGATAGAGAAGGATATCAAACAGAACAATCATTGTCTGTATTCCTGCACTATCTGCATCGAGTGACCTAGGTTCATAGAAATAGATTTATTGGATATAATAGGTTCTTGGTTTACCAATGATCCTAGATTACTATTTCTATGCATTTGATGTATTACCTCGTGATCTCCTTGCTTACTGTAAATCGCTCTGGATTAAGAGCATCTGCTAAATGCCTAAATTGTAAATTGTAGAAACACTGTACATACAATCAGAGCAATTACCTTTAATCACTTTTGAAAAAATAATGTAAATGAATTGTAAAAACACTGTACTTAACAAAAAATAGCTGCTATTTGTGCACAACTTTGCAAAAGCTTATCCATAACCTTTCCTATGTGGATATATAGTCTAACTATTTCTGACAGCAAAAGCAAAATTCTTATGGTCTTGTAAGTTACACATTATTTCTATTCCCTTTTTATTGTACATACATTAGTTTGTTTTGATTGCATTGTTCCACTTTTGCTTTGGCATTGTTTTCTCATGCCAATAAAGCCTGTTGAATTAAAATTTAATTGAATTGTGCGTGTGTGTGTGTGTGTGTGTGTGTGTGTGTGTGTGTGTGTGTGTGTGTGTGTGTGTGTGTGTGTGTGTGTGTGTGTGTGTGTGTGTGTGTGTGTGTGTGTGTGTGTGTGTGTGTGTGTGTGTGTGTACTAGGACACCATTCTTGTCCTATTAAAATGTTTTTAGTACCACCACTGACATACTGACATACTGATATGCATGTGTATGTACAAGCGGCTTGACTACATCCCTCGTCTTTAGCGATTGCCTTTTCCCCCTTTTTTGTGGCAATTTCGCAATAACCATATACTTACAAAGCCATGAAAATGTTCATTTTCTGGTACATGTAGGTAAGGGTACGTCATAGGCAGACCTGGCTCCCTAGAGAAGACAGCACCCACTGCACACGAAATGAACTGGAAACTGAGCTACACTTCCTAACCGCCTGCCCACTGTACCAAGACACACAGAGACACATACTGTACATCCCACAGATTACAATCACCCAAGGAGAGTTTGAAAACACTAATGACAAAAAACTCCCATATCTGCTGGGCGAACACAGCAGCAAGATGTGTGAGCTACTCTGACAGAGAAGGATATCAAACTGAACACAACCACCTTAAAGACTACTAATCATTGTGTGTATTCCTGCACTGTCTGCATCGAGTGACCTCGTTACATAGAAATAGATTTCTTGGACATTCTACTGTTTAGACTGATGATAGGTTATTGGTTTACCTATGATCCTAGATTACTATTTCTATGCATTTGATGTATTACCTCGTGATCTCCTTGCTTACTGTAAATCGCTCTGGATTAAGAGCATCTGCTAAAATGCCTAAATTGTAAACTGCAGAAACACTGTACATATAAACAGAGCAATTACCTTTAAACACACTTGAAATGGTGTAAATTAATTGTGGAAACACTGTTCAGTACATAAAAAAAAGACACTTTTGAAAAACAGCTGCTATTTGTGCACCAACTTTGCAAAAGCTTATCCCAAGCTAACCTTTCCAATGTGGATATATAGTCTAACTATTTCTGACACCAAATGAACAACTCTTATGGTTTTGTAAGTGTGTGTGTGTGTGTGTGTGTGTGTGTGTGTGTGTGTGTGTGTGTGTGTGTGTGTGTGTGTGTGTGTGTGTGCTCCGTTTTTAACAAAATGACTCAAATCATGAACATGGTGTGCGATATCTGTGAAATGTTCCACACACATTCCCACTAGGCCAAGGAAGAAATGCCACTAGAAAAAAATCAAATCAGCCTCATGGTGGCGCTATAACAGGCTGATTCTGTTTTTTATCTATAACTGCACCGATCTGTGTAAAACTTTGTATGCACACTCCCTAGAGGCCAAAGGAAAAACGTTTGCCCTGCATTTTTCACACCTGCCTTTTACAACGGCACCAGGAGGCCGACTTACATAAAACACAGTTTTAGATTTAATCCTTCAGATGTTATCCAAATTTCACGCAAATCGGTACACATGATCTCTATAGTCATGTGATCAAGACGGCTCTGTTAGATTTTTCATATTCCATCCTGATTGGCTAAGATTGACATCTAAAGTTTGTAGGAGTGGCCCGTTTTTTTTTTTTTTTTACAAATCTCTTTATTATTTTTTTCAGACAAGTTAAAGTCAGTCATGTCAAGCAGTACAACAACAGGTCTGATTTTTTTGGACAAAAAAACACAAATAAACAAAGCACATTATAACAAACAATAAAAATGGGTAAAGTAATCATGGTACATGTTAAGAGAGGTCATGAAAATGATAAGAATTAAAATAAAAACAAACAAGACAGACAATAATCAAAGACACTCAATCATACCAGGAAGGGGAAAGGAGAGAAGGGGGGAGGGGGGGGGGGGTTCTCTGCACAGAGCACTAATTAATTTCGTAATATGGGTGCCAATGAGGTCTGGTAAGGGTTACTAAAATTCTTTGGAGAAACATGGTAAAAAGAGTCGTTAAGAGAGAACTTGAGTTTGGTCTAGTCTCTCCTTCAAGGGAGACACTAATTTGTGGGTTCTTCCACCATAGTTAGGGTGTCAATGTGGTCTAGAACGGGTAGCCAAATTTTATGAAACATCTCCAAAGAGCCGTTAAGGGAGAACCTGATCCTCTCAAGTTTGAGACAGTATAGGATTTCCTGAATCCATCTATTGTGTGTAGGAGGAGAGGGGTGTATCCATTTAAGGAGAATAAGCCTCCTAGCGAGTAGGGTCGTGAAAGCAATAACTCGGCGTGCTGAATTGCGCACAACAGGCATTACTGTGGTTCCGAGAAGAGCAGTGAGGGGATCCGGGTCAATTGGTTCACCCAACACTACCCCAAGGGTGTTAAACACCTCTGACCAAAATGTTGACAATTTAGGGCAGGACCAAAACATGTGCATGTAATCTGCTGGCGATTGTTTACACCTATTACAAGCATCGGACCTCTCAGGGTATATTCTGGCCAGCTTTGCATTGGTATAATGGACTCTATGTAATATCTTGCACTGCAATAGTTTGTGCCTTGCACAAATAGAAGAGGTGTGACTGTGAACCAGGTCTATAGCATGGTCCCACTGATTATTGGACAAGGTGATACCGAGGTCCTGGTCCCAGGTAGCCCTCAGGGAATCTAAATGAGTCGAATTAACTGCAAAGATTGTGTCATATATAATTGAAGTAAGCTTCCTGTCACCCGCTCTAAGGGATAAAAAGGAGTCTATCACCGAGTCAGGTGGCCGGTTCGGGAACTGAGGGTTCTGACTTTTCACAAAATGCCTGATTTGAAAAAAGCAAAACATGTGAGATTTAGGGAGGTCGAATTCAGCAGACAGGGCTGCAAATGAGGAGAAGATATTGTCAGTATAAAGGTCTTTGATGGATCGCAGACCCTTGTCTGCCCAAATCCGAAATACAAGGTCAGTACATGATGGAAGGAAATGGTGATTCCTGTATACGGGTGCTAGATTTGAGGACCTGTGTAAACCAAATTGCCTTCTAAACTGGTTCCAAATCTTTAAAGGAGCTACACCATGAATTTAAAAAATAATAATAATATTTGATATCATATTGTTTATGTCCCTCAAACGTTTTTCAAAAGGTTTGAGCCTAAATCAAGCCTCAGATATACTCATTCCAACTAACTTCTCTCTGGCTTATAAAGCACTTTCACCTGCAATACCACATTGTCCTGTTTGGCACGGGGCGCTATTGAGCCAGTTTGTATGCATGTCATGTCCTGGTTCTGTGTGGAAAAAGTAAAAAAAAAAAATAAGAAAAAATGTATAAAAAAAAAAAAATGAAAAAACTTTTTTTTTTTTTTTTTTTTGATTTTTTTTTTTTGGTTAGAACTGAAAAACGGGAGGAATTGTTCCCAGACGTGACGTAGGGTGGGGGAACAAATCTGACGGACTGTTTTCAGACCAATTTACATGAAAACCACAGATAGCCTATGAAAGCCTGCATGCTCGAAGTCGGGTATTTGTTGGAACAGAAGAGAGGTGGGGGAGACCAAAAAAACACAAAAATGAAGAAAAAGTTAAAATTCATGGTGTAGACCCTTTAATGTATTAACTACGATAGGGTTTTTGGACACTTGCTTAACCGGGAGGGGTAGTTGAGAGCAGACCACCGACCATAAAGAGAGATTCGAGGAAGCTCCCTCCATGTTGGCCCATTGGGGTTGTACTGCAAAAATCAAATTAGTATTCCAGAAAGTTATTTTATGTATGTTAGATGCCCAATAATACTGACGGAGATTGGGAAGCGCTAAACCACCCTCGGTTGAGTTGAAGGACCGTGCCTCTGATTCGAGCCTTTTTATTACACCATAAAAATGAGTTAATGAGCCGATCGAGAGTATAAAAAAAAGATTTGCTGATGAAAATCGGAATATGTTGAAAAGGATACAAAAAACGGGGCAACACCACCATCTTTATCAAGTTTACACGTCCTAATGAGAGAGGCAAGGTAGACCATCTAGCCAAGTCAGACTTAAAACGTTCCACCAGGGGGCTGATGTTCTTTGCGAATAACTCTATGAAAGTTTTAGTAAAGAATATTCCCAGGTATTTAAATCCCTCCGTAGCCTTTTTAAAGGGAAAGAGAGTTTGAGGAAGCTTGTCGGCCAGAGCGTTAACAGGGAAATATTCACTCTTCTGGAGGTTAAGTTTGTAACCAGAGAGTTTCTTGAATTGCTCTAGGATGTGTAAAATTGCAAGAACAGAAGATGACGGATCAGAAATGTACAACAGAAGGTCATCTGCATATGAGGAGAGCTTGTGCATAGAGCCAAAGGCCCGTTTTGAACAAAATGCTGCAAATCATGAATGCAGTGTCCAATTGGGGTGAAACTTTGCACGCAGAGTTGCACTACGTTGAAGAACAAATGCCACACTTTTAACATTGCCCTACTACTGTATAACGCCACCAGGAGGCCGATTTTTGCACATTCTTTCTTTTATATTACTCACTTACTTACAAATTGTGTCCAAACATCTCGCAGATCGGTACACATTCTCTCTAAAGTGATCAAGACGGATCCGTCCGTTTTTTCACATTCGATCCAGATTGGCGAATTCCGAACATTGCTGGCCCACAATAACCTACCTGACCTGGTGGAGACCTGTGCTCCGAGGAGCACTTTTTCTAGTTAATCATGATTTCAAACTCTCCTTGGGTGATTAATCTGTGTAAAGTATGTGTCTCTGATGCTTGGTACAGTGGGCAAGTGGTTAGAAAGTGTAGCTCAGTTTCTACCTCATTTTATGTGCACTCTTCTCTTGGGAGCTGAGTTATATAATATTATGAAAATAACTGCTCAGAAACGGCATGGTCGCTGACATTGACAGGTTGGTTAATGCAAAAAGAGATGTCAGGTGCCTGGAAGCAGCAAGTGACTGAGATGAAATGTCACGCTGGCTACCCCAGGTAAAATTGCCATTTTGGCAATCATTAAAAAGGTTGTTGTTTTTTAACTTTAAAAAAGTGGTTATTTCTTGGAAGCATTTAGACATAATATGGTGATTCATTGTCAAAAAAGTCTGAGTTTGATTGTTGGAAGCAGGCCTGCATAAAGAAAGGTTGTGTACCCATGTATACATTTGTAGCAGAGACGGTATTTCAAATGTAATTATTCTATTTTAAAATGGTTTATTGGGGCTCCTTAAACAAAAATAGCATGTTTTCTTCACCTCTCTTACAACATTTATTGTAGCCTACAACTGTGATACCAATAATACAATTCTTAATAATAAATCAAATGTGTAAAGGCAGTTGTAGCAGTGACTGAGAGGACAGGCTGAAAAACAAAGCCAATTGTGACAGCTGTGTAAGTAAAACGTGCGCGAGCGCACATGCGTGTCTGCAACTGGTCACGGCCTTCATCAAGTCACCTTTAGACCAATGTGGCCCTTACCCCAAAATGAGTTTGACACCCCTGTTCTATATCAATGATTATCAGAATATAGTTTTAACCTTTTAACTAATAACTTTTTTTTTGGTTTTAACCTAGAAATATCACTAGAACACCTTTAAAATACTAGTATACTATTCAGCAAATTACTTCATAATGTTAATTAGATGTAAGCTAAACACTGATCAATTGTACTCTCAAAGCTCTCATTGAACCCAATAGAAACATGTGCTAAGAGCAGCTCTGCTACAGTCCACAGTTGCCACATACTGTACTGTATACAGTATGTATAGCCTGTATGTGATTTATATTTATTTCCACCAGTCCAGAGGTCAGGCCAGAGGTACGGTTTGTAGTTCTCACTTATTTATTATTATTTCATTATTTATGTGTCAGACGTTCAATAATAATCATGGATATACCCATATTTCAATAATGGGAAAGAAATAAAAAATGGCTTTCAAGAATGACAAAGGACCCTCATGTTAAACTGGCAGGTATGGTCCTTTATGGCAGTGGTTCTGAAAGTGGGGCCCAGGGACCCCCAGGGTTCCTTGAAGGGGTTCCGAGGGGGTCCCCAGGAAAATGTATGAATAAAGCATCAAAATCAGTTTAACCACTTTAAACCTATTTTATACCTCAGCTGTTTGAAAATAGCCAATAGCCAAATAGCCAAAAAAAATGTATCATCTTGCAAAAAGTCCCTGGCACAACATATATTTGAATAAGGGGTCTGTGGCTAAATACAAATCAATGCGGGGGTCCTTGACTTGATAATGTTTGAGAAGGACTGCTTTTTCATGTCAAGGACCCCCAAACCGATTATGTATTTGGCCAAAGTTCTGATTCACAGTCCTTTGACAATGCAGCCTGATCAAAGGCTTTTCAGTTGATTAAATCTGGCTGTTGTCAAACTGAGATAGACAGGTATCAGTATGCAGAAATAACAATGTCCTATGATTAACTTGAGTAGTTCATTCATTATTTGAACACACTAGGTTTTTCTGGTTGATATGCAGCCTGAAAATCCCATCCTATTAGCGAGTTATGGCTTTACAATTCTGTAACACTGCTGTAGCGCCCCATATGTGTGCAATTTAGTTGCACATGTGGTCCCTGGTTTGGCTATTCTGATAGCAGACCCCTACTGTACCTACACACAGCTGTTTCCTGATAGCCTACGCCCTACGTCACTAGCACAAAGTGACTGAGTGTAGAACGGAGCTCAACCAGGCTCGAAAATGTCACAACCGAAGTAGCGGTCCATTTTTCCGCCTTGTTTTGAGATATGGACATGTTAGCAGTGTACACGGCACACTCAGTCAACTCAGACTCAGCACATCAGTTGAAAAACTCTGCCTTAGTAGGCTACACATTTTCATAAACACTTAATGTTTGTAATCGCTAGTTTAAAGTCAGTATTTTTTATTATCGTGATATGCACCTCAAATGGACTCTTGGATATATTTCTTTCCCATTATTGATATCTTAGTATATCCATGATTATTAATGAAAGTCTGACACATAAATAATAAACTCAATGGAGACTCTTTGAGTCTCCTACCAGTCATCAAATTATTTCCTTAGGCGTACTCTGGCTTTAGTGATAGCCCCAGACAGTTTTGAAGTGGTTACGTTTAGTATTTACTGTAGATATTTTAGACCCCCCCCCCCAACTTTGTGCCAGACATGGCTGGATGCAATTGGAAACGACAACATAACAGTTGAAGACGTACAAGCAAGAACTCAGGATATGCAGCGACCACTTTCAAGCCACAGACCAAATAGGTGATCGTCTGAAATCTGGAGCTGTGCCCAGTATCTGATGGTTGTGTGTCCAATTAAGGCCTCACATTTCAACCAACGTTTAATATATTATTTGGATGGATGGATGGATCATAAATAACCTTGAATGTTTACTATTGCAATTTCTCCTGGGACAAACCACAGATTGACTGGATTACATGACTCAGTAGACACTCTTCATATTTAACACTATCCATTCAATAAGTAATGTTCTGTTCTTTCTATTGTTTTATTTGTTTACTTATTATTTATTATTATTGCATTTTGAGTGCATGGTTTTAATATCCACTGTGCACTTACCACCTTTACTACCAGTAACTGATTGGTGTGACTCAATGATTGGACCTCACTTCTGTGCGTGTCCCCTAGTTTACAGTGTTTCCCAAACAGTGGGTCGGGACCCATGTTTGGGTCGTGGACCAATTTTGAAGGGTTGCAAATAATATCCCCTTTTCTTCGTTTCCTAAATTAAAAAAGATATACATACTATTTCAAAATATTTAAAAACAGTTAAAAAAAAAAAAAAATCACAACGTTTTATCAATTAAAAACAATTCCAAGTATATCATAAGTACATGATTAATTAAAATTAATTAAAAATTAAAAAAATGAGCTAAAATGTTCTGAGACTGGGGACAAAAGTAACAGGGGGCAAAGGTAACACACTCAATAATTCTAATTAGAAATAAGCTAGAGGGGTGAGAGTTGTGCACATGCTCAGTAGGGTCCTCTCTTTGCCTATGGAAGGATAGAATGATCATTTCATCTCAGCAGAAGTTTTCAACAAAAAACTGATTTTAAGGTGTAAATGTACATTTTTGAGTGTACAGTAGGATATTTTCCTTCTGCTGTCAAAAGATAAGATGTCAGCTAATTTTAACTTAGATGAATTGTATCCCTATGTTATTGGTCACAAATTAACATCAGCAGCCTAAGTTAGTATAGGTGTTTCTAGCTAGAATATGGGATTTTATAAATCGTATTATTAATTAGGGCACATATATATGTTTCTTATAGCAAAAGATGACTACGATAATTGAAGTAGTCTGTGAATTATGAAGGCAAATACAAAAAGTGTTACTTTTGTCTCCGGTCTCCCCTACACATTGGCCCTGTTGGGGGGGGGGGGGGGACTGTTTCTTATTGGCTTTTCATGTCTTTGGTCGTATTCTGGTTCGTCTTCATGTCGTAAAATCGGGGCGTTTTGAGAATATTTAAGGGCGTGTTATTTAAATGACGCTCGTTTCAGCCGTGACATTTATCAACGCTGGGACCAAGTGTAAGCTCGGATCAGCTGTGTAGGATGCGTTGATAAATGTGACTTCGACGTTGGTGTACGGCCGAATATATGGAAAAATATACGCCGGTTTATACGCTGCGTTGATAAATGAGGGCCAGTATGTCTATTCAGTTGATTTAGATACCTGATGAAGGTCAGTTTACCAAAATGTTTTCTGTTAAATAATGTTTTGTAAGTGAATAGTGTGCAGGACCAGTTCTTTTGACTCTAACCTGGCTGCTCTCTCCTACACACCCGTCCTTTCTAAGTAGGTGTGAAAAAGACATTAGACTTTAGGTAAACCATTTATACAAATACCGTAACTTATTCTACAAATTATGTCCACATTAATTATCTTAGACAGTAACTTACCTTGGACAAAACACATGAATAAGATAGTTGCTAGGATGAGAAATGGTACTTCTATAATGTGGGAAATGGTTGATACAAACTGAACCAAACAGGGGATTCAGGCTTTAATATTGTCCAATCTTGATTATTTTCCAACATTATGATCTAGTGCTACAATGGATAAAATAAAGACATTATAAATGTACAAAACAGAGCAGTGGGTTTAGGTTCTGAATACAGAACTAATGCTGTTGTAATGCATAATTGTCTAGCTTGGATATTTGTTAAAAACACATTACTCTGTTCATTAATTCTGCAAAGACTCATTTATTTTGTATAATACATGTTTACTCTACCATACATGAAAGGAGGATATTTCACCTTTCCAAAAGCAAGATCAGACAAACTCAATTAAATAAACATGGCATGCTGAGCTATGCATAAATGGAATCTAGAAATATCAGAAATATCACACAAGAAAATGGTAAATTTGTATTTTAAAATAGATTAAAACAGCATATTTGACTAGGAATTAATCATTACTCATGTCACTATGTTTTAGGGTGTAAGTTGTTATGTAACACTGTCACAATGAAAAGTTGTTTGTGGTCTCCAGGAAGAATAGCTGCTGTTACTGTATGCTGCAGCTGATGGTGCATAAAAACAAAACATTTTTATTTTCCTTAGATGTCATAAATCTTCATTCAGGTTGTGGATTAGCTTCGGCTGTGATGCAGATGACCCTCGTTTCCATGATGATGCAGATTGGTCTGTGCTCGTGTACAACTCAAAGCCTGATATATACATGGTTGAAAATAGCAGATCTACAAGCTCTAGGGGGTCCTCAGAGTTACTACAGGGGGCCGCCAAATCTTTGTGTGATTGGAAACTTTATTATTATTATTATTATTTATTTTTTTACATTAACCACTTGAACCCTAGAATCCCTATCCTGAGGGGAACATTAGCAGAAAATAGCCGATCTACAAGAGCAGACTAAGTACAGAGTTAAAGGTCAAGTATATTAATTAAGGGTTTATAAGTGGTTAAATGTCTGAAAATATTCATTAACATGAATCCAAAATTTGCAAAAAGATGTGTAAATAAACAAAACCATAAATGTATCCAACACTGATGACAGTGCTGTCAAACAAGTCTATAAAGGTATCTATGAAATCTATGAAAAGTTTAATCTGCAACATATTTTTATACAATATGTAGTGAAGGGGTCCCTGCTGAATCAAAAACGTTGAAGACCCCATGGTCTAAATGGTTAAAATGGAGCTTTCTGGATGGACAGGAAGTTCAGTTCCTCAACTGTGATGTCATGACATCGTCAGTTACATCAGAGTTAGAGGAGATGTGACTGGAAATGCAACTACTGTACTTTAAACCATTTTATCAACTGAAGAGTCATTATGTAACTACTGTGTGATATGTATACCTTTTTTCAGAACTTTTTTGTCTTCATGTTTTCTATAATACAGCTTTTCTGAAGAAAAAACAAATACTACTGTATTACTGTATCATGTTGTTTTCTTGCTGTATTGTCAACTGTCCATTACCGCACCAACCCATAACCCATACAATATAGCTAACACCAATGGAATGGTTGTAGTTGGTCTACCTGCTCTTCTATTGAGACATTACATGTCTCAATACATTTATTCCCTGGTGTGGAGTAGGACACTACTGGTTGCTGGAGGTACTGAATAACACTGCATAAAACTAACTCTAAAGTGCTCTCTGTTATAAATCAACAGAGACAATTTCAGCACCCAGGTTATGACATGAAAGTAATGGATTGTAGCTTTAATGATGCACACACAAATAGTTTCTTCTCTACGTTTTAATATCATATTATAGAGAAACATTTTTGTCAATTACACAAAAGGTTTAATTAGTTGAAGATCACTCCATGTACATGACAACACAATGGCCCAATCCAATTGAATTTTGCATCTATCACTTATATAATATACGGTGTAAATGGACAATTGACAAGATTGTGCTTAATGATTAACAAATAAGTAACAAATAAAATAAAGACATTTCATGACTCAATGTTTTCCAGTTAATCATCATTATTTTAGTACAACAAATACTCATAACTTAGGATGGGGAAAAACATGCATTTTGTTCTACTTCTTTCAAATGACTGTCACACCAGTTGCTTTAAAAACAAAAAAAAAGAATCACGAAGTCCAGGCACGTTAATGGACTTTTACATTAATAATCCAGTAATAACTGATGTACTGTCTCCCTCAGGGTATCCCTTCCCTCAAACAACAAAATATGTTTTTAAATCCTTACACTGGCTCCCTGTGTGTCAAATAATTGGTTGGTCTATAAAGCTTTAAATGGTTTAGGGACAAAATATATTTCTGATCTTGTACGATATCATGAACCATCAGGACCTCTCAGGTCATCTGGGAAAGGTCTGCTTTCTGTTCCTACAACCACAAATAAACGTGGGGAAGCAGCATTTAGTTTTTATGCTCCACATACCTGGAACAAACTCCTAGAAAACTGCAGGTCTGGTGACACTCTTATTTATTTTAAAACACAACTAAAGGCCTTTCTGTTTGCTGCTGCCTTTGATTGAGTTATTTTTCTCTTTTCTTTTCTCCTCTGCACGGTAGCGGTATCTATATACATTTGTACTCATATTGTTTTGTGCATCCTAATGTCATTGTGTAATTGTATTATTCTGTTTCCTTTGCTTGATATTCTGTGTAAAGCACATTGAATTGCCTTGTTGTTGAAATGTGCTATATAAATACAATTGCCATGCCTTGCCTTGCTTCTTTAACTTTAAAAATAACTCTGGTATTTGATATAGTATGTTGTGGTTGTTTGTGGCCCATTCACAGTCTACTCTACATGTCCTTCAAGCTATCAATAGCTTGCTCTTTTGTATGTTCCCGCCATTCTTTAGGGATTTCTCCACTGCCTTCAAATTTTTTGCCATAACGATCCTCCAGATCCTTTTGAAATCGACAGACAAACCATTTCCAGTATGTCAGTTTTGATTCATCAGGGGTAATTCTCCAGTTAGCATAGTCTGGACCAGCTGTCCGATACCCTTTGTATGGAAAGCTCTCCCCTGGATTTCCTCGAGGGAAGAAGATTAAATCACTAGCAACATCTGTTGTACAGAAAGAAATGCAAAGTTCCACTGTGTTTGTCCAGTGCCATCCAGTGATTCCAGACGGACGATGAAAAGGGACAATGTGATCATCTGGACTGTGATTCTCAAGGGTGTTGGTACAAATGGCTTTACAGAAAGGACACTGTACCCAGCAACACCTGCACAGTTGGTCGATAAGAATGCTATCTGGTTTCTCTCGGGCATCCACCATTTTGAATGAGAGGCCGTCCAGATCTGCCTTCATGGAATCAAAGCCTTTTTGAATCTCCCCTTTAAGAAAGTCAAAGTCAAAGCTATCTGTGTCATTGAAATTACCAACCCAGTTGGTAGCAGTAAATCTTAGGTAACCTTTTACCTGACTGGAAAACTCCTCCAGCCACATGTCAGTGTTTTTGTGTTGATTCAGAGACTTGAACTTTGCTGTCGCGTCATTCAGTGCTTGATTCAGACGCCTGACTATGTCCTCCACATTCTTCTTCATGATACAGCGTACTTCGTTGTCATTGTGTGAAATGTATTTCTTAACATTTTCTTCTATAAATGTCTCTACGTGTTTCCTTGGATTGCTGATGTAGTTCACATAACTGCTAAACTTTTCTTGCTCTGCTAGTGATTTTAACACATGTTTCTCCAAGTCCCTCCTATTCCCACTGAAGGGAGGGTATCCACATTTCATCTGTCCAGCCAAGTCAATGGCAGTCTTGTCACATACAGCTTGAATTGTAGACACTTTAACTTCACTGCAAAGTAATCCACTAAGCACAGCAGCCAATGAGCTACCTTTACAATAGCTTTTGAATACGTTATAGTATTGGTCCTTTTTGTTTTCCAAATAAGCGAGTGCATCATTGTTCTTTTTGAATTCTTTGTGAGACTCTAAAAGCCAACTTTTTGCAATGTCAAATACATGAAGTAGAAGTTCAACTGTGAACTCAGTTTTAAGGACATATTCATCTCCCATTCCAAACTTTTTCACTTTGGTTTGGACCATATTTGCTACTTCATACAAGTAACTGATATCATAACCTGTAGTGTTAACAGGTTTGGCCTTAATTAAGGCATTGGATTTGACCTCAACCTCATCAATGAATGTTTTTATCTGTTGAACATATTCCTGAGGAAGTGTGTGATTAGCCGAGGTGAGTTTATTTTTTAAGTGAGTTGCAGCTTGTCCAAAATGTTGTAGAAAAGTTTTATCAGCATTGTCTTTTTTGATTATGTTTACATAATCATAATAATTTGCAATTTTTGATATTTTTTTGTAATCTTGTTTGCATTTTGCTATGACATTCGGCAGTGTTCCACTGAAATTCTCTTTAAGGACAGAATCAATATCGTCATGAATGTTGATCTCCTTTATGGGATGAATATTAGCAGTGAAGTCAGAAACCCACTTTTTCCAAACAATGTTGAATTCCTCTGCAAGTGCCTTTTCATCCTTTCCTGTTTCTTTTAATTTGTGGGCAAGCTCTTGGCTCTTTTTTATTAGCTTGTTCTCATAATCTGTCTTCTTGTCATCCAGCATTTTTCGAGCATTTCTTTGTTGAATGATTTTCTCTAGCTTCTGTTTAGCTCCTTTCACCTGATCATTGTGGAAATTCTCAATGTTGATTTCAAATCGTCCTTTCCATTGTAACAGTGTATCTTTAACACTGTTATCGTCAAAGTGCTTTTTCATTTTTTCGTCCACCTCTTTTCGGCTCTTATTAATGCCTTTGACAAGATCATGGTGGTCAATTTTGGTCAATGGTGGTCTTTCATTTTCAATTCTGATGAAAAGTTGGTTTTCAGTTGTCAACATTGATTGCCTTAAATCCCAGGTCCATCTCCCGTACTCTTTTTCAAGTTTTCTGTACAGTGCAATTTCCTGTGTGTTTTTGAAACTGAAAACAAAGTTTTCATTGAGCAGGGCATCCCAAAAGTCTTTAATGGCGCTGTTGAATTCTGATAGTGTCAATCCATTAGACTTAGATGCTTTTGAGAGGATTGTGTTCTTCAGCTCTTGGATGCTCTCACTATAACCTGGGTTTGGAGGGGCCATGGGTGGATTGCCTTCCCACAGCTGAGAAATGTATTTCACATCTGTTTCTACATCAAATGCAATGACATCACTGAATAACTTTGCAGCAGAACCTTCCTCTTTGGCAGCTAACTCGGTCATCTCATCAAGTTGTTCTTGTAGACGTCTCTTTCCCACCTTGTTTTTGTCACCAGCTTCAATAGCTGTAACATTCTGGTGAACGAACACACAACTTGGAGACAGTTTAACCTGTGTCATTCTCATGCAGGCCTGAACAGCAATATGAAGAACATCTTGCATATCAGCTGGATTCTCTCCAAAGATGTTGATCAAAGTCATGTTTCCCAGGCCAATGACAAATGTTGCCAATTCATTGTCATGGTGACGAGTGTCCTGCCCTGCCAGCTCAGGAGCACGCAGTCCTTCAGTGTCCACAACCAGGACATAGTCAAATTTGAAGTCTTTCTGGATCTCCTCTGACACTTTCACTAGCTGCATGAAAGCCCCTCTAGTGCACCTGCCAGCACTTACTGCAAACTTCAAGCCAAACATTGCATTCAGCATTGTAGATTTCCCACTGCTCTGAATGCCTAAAACTGACAAAACAAAAACTTTCTTGTCTCCGAGTGTTTTGATGACCTCACCTAGAACACTTGTGATCCATGTTAAAGGCACATGAGCTGCATCTCCATCCATCAGTTCCACTGGCTGTCCTGCTATCATAAGCTCTGCAGCCAGCTTAGGGTAATGAGACAAGTTCTCTCTATTACTAAAACATGCACAGGCTTCATAGATTTGTCCTATTTCTCTCAGGATGTGCTCAACTCCAACAGTTGCTGACTGTAGTTTATCTGAAATGTCCTCCAACTCCTTTTGCTTCTTCTTCAGCAGCGGTGATGTGTCCTGCTCTTTCTTCTTTTTCAAAGCCAAGACCTCAGACCACTTTTTATCATATTCCTTGTTGATTTCAGAGAGTTTATCTGTGAAGACGTTATCCAGAAAGAATTCAATCCATTTTAGGAAGTAGAGTTTTTCATTCAATTTTGGAGATTGCAGGTTTTTAATAAACATCTGCATCAGCTCACTGGATGGTTTGTCACATTGTTCCTGTCTAATTTGTGTCATCTTCTTTTCTTTTTCAGATTTGTCCTTCTCAAGGTCTCCGCTGAGGTGGTACAGCTCTTTATTCACTCTACACCACTCATGCCACAAGTGCCCATGACGTGGTAGAAATGTGTCTTTGATCTTTGACAGCTCTGTTCTTTCAAGTAAATGAACAATCTTCGTAGCAGCAGATTTTCCTTTTTTGCATTCAGGGTCTTCTTCATCTGTTTTGATCCCAGAAGCATTTCCCATGCTTTCAAGTTGGAAGGATGCTTTTGATGTTGACAATATGTTTCTAATGATTCGGTTCAATTCTTCAGCCACATCTGACTGACTTCTATCCTTCACACCCATTGTATACTTTCCTAGTTTTATCTGTTTTGCAACAGAGTCATTATCAGCAAGGAGACAAATGAGAGGTTTTGGACCCTTAAAAAGGTCTGACACCATTGTCATACTTTTGTCACCTCTTCCCAGAGTAGGTAAAAGGACAACATTGACTGAAGCCTTATCGATCAGTATGTTACGCTGTTTTTCAAGTGATAGGGCATCTCCATGAAGATTACAGAAGGCAACACAGTCAGAGAAAGCATCATTTGTTTTTCCAGCCGGGAAGTACCAGGCAATCTCTGCCATACCATCTATCAGGCAGTGAGATTTGGTGGCACCTGGACGATTCCTATGAAAGAACGTGCTGTGACGGTCATTGATCAAGGTATTCATCAGCTGAGATTTAGATGATGACACTGAGCCAAGTCGGAAAAATGACACCATAGGTGTCTCAGCTTGGCAAATAGGCAAGTTCCTACATGTAATGGCACCTGAATTATCAGTTACATTCCAACTTTTTCTTATTTGCCTAAATGTCCACAAAGGACACTGGATGTCCCTTGTGAATGGGTCAGGCACAAGCAAAGGTAAGGCATATTGACACTGTGATAATTTGGTGATCATGTTCTGCCTGAGAAAGCTATCTGAGCAGTGAAACACAGCCATCTGAACATCCATTGGATGGACATGACAATGCTTAATACTCTGATCAGTGTTTACATTGGCCATGCTTAGAATATCAAATAAACTTTCTTCTGTGGCAACCATGTCAGAATCTGGATTGTCTTTTAAATGGTCTTCTTCTGTACTTGCTACTGTTACTGGAATGTACCTGGCTCGCATCAACAACTTCTGAAGGAATGCATGAGCTACATCTCTCTCAGTTATCTCATGAGGCTTTTTTATGGAAGGACCTATTTTCAGAAAGTCAGCAGTTGACAACTTAACTTGATAGTTGTGTTCGAGGTTAAGTCTGCAAAGCAGTTCATTAAATTCTCTTGAACGTTCGACTTCTGGGCTGATCTTTTCAGAAATGTTCACATATTGCAGTCCGTGGCCGACCTTTAAAATGAGCAAAAAAATAAAAAAGTATGTTAATACAATCTGATATGGAGCAGAAAGCCCTGAATGTCTTGTGACACCAAATACAGTTAGTTATCTTACCTCAGCCGTGTTCTTGATGCTAACTTCATCGGAGGAACCTATTTGTATAAACAAATACAGGTTAAACCATTACAGTAAACTCAATGCTGTGTTGTTTAAATATAATTAGTCATAACAAATGTTTCCCTGAAAGTAAGTGTAATAAACTTTGAGGTGTTCAGTCACAAGTTTACTGGTTCTAATAAGCTTTCAGTATGTTCACTTGTGAGAATGTGTTCTATGTTCATAACTTCATCTCTGAGCTTCCAGCATCAACAGCTTTGAGGTATAATAATAATTATTATAATAATAATAATAAGGGTAATAATAATAATAATAATAAGGGTAATACTAATAATAATAATAATAATAATAATAATATGAATTTCCATTCTTATGAATGCTAGCCAGTGGATACTGGCTGTAACTTTAGTTGTAAGCCCCTTTACTGTGTTGCATTATTATATTTGCATTGTTGCTTGCAGTCATATAATTGCTTGGAATGATTTAAGCCATTGTATATATTGTGAGTGAAGAAATAGCTGTTGTTGGTCTATGAAACTGAATAGCACTGTATAGACTGTGTTGTATAGGCATGGACTGCAGCCTTTGAGCAATAGGTGTAAGATGGACTCGATATGATACACAGTTTCTAAGCTCAAATGATTAAGATTGGGTTTAATCATGGCTTGAATACAGTATGTGGTGTGTGCATGTATGTGCACGCACACAGGGGTGGGGGGCTCTGGAGCTTCAGTGCCCAGGGGCCCCCAGGGGTGTTAATCAAGCCCTGTGTAGAAGGTTTTGTGCAGATTGATCAAACCCCCCAAGACAAGTTAGAATTTAACTGATATAATTCAAAATGGTGGGAGATCTAAAGGTCAGAGGTCAAAAGTCAAAGAGGTTAAGTTGTTCGCCATGAGGAGACATATGTGTATTGAAGTTTCATGGTATAGCTCACACAGGGTATGAGTTATACCGGTTCAAAGTTTGCATTTTCAATTGAGTGCTATAGCAGCACCCTTTGGCCAATGGTAGAGGGTTTTGTGTCTTCGCCATTTGACATAGCCCTCTACCATATTGCAGAGTTTCGTTAAAAAAACAACTGCATGGTTAGGCAAATACTAAAACGCCGGAAGAATAATAGAACCAACAAAAACAATAGGGGACCACGGCACTACGTGCTTGGCCCCCTAATGATAATGATACCTCATCAAGCATTGAAATATTGAAGGACAATAAAAGCTCACCTCTTTGTGGATCCTTCAAGATGCCAGCACCATCCTGTTGAACACAGTCATGTTATTTCATTTCAACAACATGCACAGTATGGTATTGTACAGTATGAGCTCTCACCATCATTATAGCTGATGATTAGTAGTTGTTCAAATAATTGCGAGAACATATAAACAAATTTACTTTTTGGGCTTTGTAAACAAAACAGGGTCGCCCGGCGTAAAGCTCCTGGCGCTGGACCTCCAGGTGTTCCATGGTGGGCATGAGCGCCAGGCCCTCGGCCGTGCGCCACAGAAGGGTTACACCACACAGGTCGATCAGCGAGCCGTCCACCAGTTCCTGAGACTCACTGTCCACCTGGACGGAGAACATAAGATTTGGTTGATGTTTTTTGTAGACAAGAATGCAAATATATATGATGAACATAGATTTGAACATGCTTTGTCCAAAGCATAAAACTAAACAGAAGAAGCTTGAGAGCTTATTTCCATTTTGTGGTACTTTGAGTGCTTGTGCAAATGTGTTTGGGGGAGGGTACAGACATACAGTACATAGAAATACAAATAAATGAATCAATCAAGATTAATACATTTATACAATTCAATTTCTATAATACAACTAAAATGGCAAAACCCAATGGGTACATGGGTTATAACTCAATAAATTGATGGTTAGGCCTAGCTGATATTAACCCCATGAACCCGAGCATTCCTATTCTGGGAATGTCATAATAGGCCAACATTCGATCAAAATAGGCCAAAGGATTTGGTGTAGAGGGGAAGAGGGAGGGGACAAACTATAGACCCCTGGAGGACCCCAGTCAATTAAGTATAGGGTTTAAATTAAACCAACATGCAAATATCAAATGTACATACAGAGAATGTAATAAGGGTCTCTTGGACCCCCTGACCTGACCCCCTGACCCCAACACAAACTAAAATAGGAAATACATGCAAAATATTTACACTACTCATATTTACACTTACACTACTAAGCTTATTTTCATGCCAATATATCTGTTGAAATGTCCCATTCCGATTTCTTAATAATAATAATAATAATAATTATAATTTTAACATTAATAATAATAATAATATTAGCATGAATAATAATAATAATAATAATATGGCACACAACACCCACCAAGCAACACGCTTGGCTTATTCTAATTTCACGTTCAGCAAGGGCGTACAAGTCACAAGATGAATCAAAATTTGCATGTTGCGCAAATCAGCGATGCAGAGTAACACTTTTATTATTATGTGATCTTCTACCAGGGTCATGTGTGTATTTATGTATGAGACACTGGGTGATGCTCCAAAGCTAACTTTATTGCAAAACTTATTTTCTTTGGATTCTGAACTCAGCCCAGCACCTGGTTATTAGTGAATGGATGTGTGTGCTTTATCGTTTGCTTCTTTATTTATGTATGGCAAAAAGGGAGGCATGTGGTGCACTAAATCGTCAGAACGGAAGTTTGTGTGACCGTCTGATTTCTGTATCTTTGATTTCGCACAATGACGTGCACTGCCAACTATTCTAGATTTATTTTGTTTTGATCATTTGTCTGTGCACGTGTACTCTTTGTTGTGAACATGTATACTGTATATAGTCCTCACCATTTTCCCCCGTTGCTGATCCCAGGAGGTCTTCCGGAGGGTGAAGGTGTTGCCGCACACCGAGATCTCCCTCCACAGGCCGGGCTTGGAGTCCTGAGTGAAGCCATGGTGCGGGTGCATCACCAGCACGCCGTTGGTGGTCAGTCCGTCCATCTGTCCATCAGGCGTCTTCCATTTAACTGAGTTCTCCTGCAGGGGGAGGAAGGTGGTGAAAGAATCCTCAGATTTTTTACCAAAGTAAAAGCAGCAATACCACAAAATACTATGTTACAACAAGTAAAAGTACTGTATTTAAATATTTACTTTTAATACAAAAGCATCGGCATTGAAATACGTGTACTTATAGTAAGGAGAAGTACCAAACTTTTTTCAAAAGTAGCAGATCTAAAAGCTCACAACACATCACATTGCAACGCGCTGTAATTGCCTATTTTCCAGTTTTTCATTTTGAATGCATTTGTTCATAACGGATGAATCAATATCAAACTAGAAAAAGTGCTCCTCGGAGCACAAGTCTCCGCCAGGTCAGGTAGATTATTGTGGCCTCCTGGTGGCGCTATAATAGGCCAATGTGAAAAGGGTGGCATTTCTTCTTAGGCCTTGCACGACAATCGGACACTGCATTCATGATTTGAGGCATTTTGTTCCAAAAATGTGGTTTGCTAAATTAGACCTGCTGGTGGCGCTATAACAGGCCAATGTGAAAAGGATGGCATTTCTTCCTGGGCCAAGTGGGAATCTCTGTGGAAAATGTCATGGAAATCGCATGCTGCGTTCATGATTTGAGGCATTTTGTTCAAAATGAACCAATCCTGCAAACTTTGGAAGCCAATCAGGATGGAATATGGAAAATCAGACAGATCCGTGTTGATCACATGACTATAGAGATACTGTGTAACGATTTGCGTGTTTTTTGGACAAAATCTGTAGGAGTAATAGCAAAAAATGTGTTTTGCAAAAGTCGGCCTCATGGTGGCGCTATGACAGGCTGATCTGAAAAATGTGGGGCAGAGGTTCTGCTTGTGGCATCAAAGGGGTGTGTGTGTGCAGTTTCACAGCGACCGGGCCAACGGTGGCGGAGATTAGCTGGTCGCAGACAGACGGACGGACACACGGACACACGGACGGACGGACGGAGGGTAAAACATACTCTCTCGCCAAGCCTTCGGCCTGGCGGAGACAACAAGTTATGATTCCCTGCACAGTCATACAAACACAATTGTGTATGAGACATTTCATCTGACATTTCATAACCTACATCCAGGAAGATGTTCTTGGAGGAGTCGAAGCCGCCGGCATAGATGTGCGCGGCATAGGGCGGGCTCCTCTGGCAGATGATGCGGCAGGACTGGCTGTCGGGCACTGTGTCCGTCACCACAAAGTCAATGGGACTCTCCGTGGACCGCCCAATCTGTTATAGACAAACACACAAGGGGTTGCACATTATTTTGGGGATGTCATGTCATTATAGTTACTCATTATAGGAGGGTGGCGATAGCTGAATGGGTATTGAGGCTGCCTTGGAAACAAAAGGTCCCAGGGTTGATTCCTAGCAGGACACTTAACCCTGCTTATCCGCCAATCAGGAGAGAAGACAATTATTCATCAGCTTCAAATGTTCCAGTTCCAATATTGTTTAGTTGTTTTCACTAAAGAGCTGGAGAGACCGGATTCTTACTGAACAAACACTCTATAACTATCAGAATACAGCATTTTTAATGATCAATCAATCGACTGTGTTCCACCTTGGATCAGTGGCAACTAGACTGAAAGAACGAGCCGAATCGATGGTCTTGAAGGGCGGATCCAAACCCAGCCGCCCGGATTCATGCGGCGCTTCCTATTGCTTCACCAATCTATGCCCCCCCCCCCCCATTTGTGCTGACGTCACCAAATTTAGAGCAACATCCCTCTGCACTCTGATTGGTTAGGAGATAACAAGGTCCTAAGACCATCGTTCCTGCATGGCTCGCCCAGCCTTTTTTTCTTTTGTAACAAAACAAAAGGCATAGGTTTCCGAGGCTAGTGGCAACTAACGTAGCATACTTTAAGTTCCTATTCATTGATATATGTATTGGTTATATTTTCAATACAATCTTAGCGTTTTGGCAATTATGTGGGGGCCCACTAGCAATATCCTCACGGCCAACATGGTTCTGAATCACTGGTTTATATAGTGCAAAGCATAATGTATGCATGTTGGATCCTACAGACCTGAAACATGTCCGTATTGCTGTCAGGACCGTATTCCACCACCACCATGGAGGCTTGGGAGAGAGTGTAGGATATGCTGTGCTGGTCCATGATGCTGATAGCCTATGGAACACAGAGAAGTTCACTGTTAGAAACATCCAGTGGTGGAAAGTAACTAAGTACATTTACTTAAATACTGTACTTAAGTAAAATGTTGAGGTATTTGTACTTTACTTGAGTATTTCCAATTTCCAATACTTTTACTTCTACTCCACTACATCTCAGAGGCGAATATTGTACTTTTACTCCACTACAATTATTTGCAGGTCTTAGGTGGAAATCAAGTAATAACGCCACCATCTTATGCACAATCACTATTTTACAAGTCACGCTGAACTCAAACACTTAAGACTTGTCAGCATAGCAAAAGTTTTCTTTTGCTAATATAATATGCTAATACTTTTGAACTTTTACTCAAGTAAGAAAGTATGTTTTACACTGTGGTTTTGTTACTTTTACTAAAGTCCCAAATCTGAGTACTTCTTCCACCACTGATTGTACCTTTGCTGCCTCTGGAGTGCCGTCCATGTGTACAGTGCTTGGTTTCACACCGTTGGCCGTGGCTCTCTGGCACAAAGCAAAGTGGCTTTTTGTCCTGGCCTCGTCCCCGTTGGGCAGGAAGCCATCGTACCTGTGAAGAGAAGATGAAACAGTGGTGGGAGCGCTGTGGTTAATAAAGTAAGTTTGTGACAAGTTTAGTTTGGTTTCAAATCTTTGGAACAGCAAGTATGCGTGGGCAGTGTTGTAATATGGAGCTTCATGGCAAAGAGTCATAGGATCAACCTGGCCAGGTTATATGATGTACAGTACATAGATTATAACACTTTGTGTTTGGCCTGCGAGGTTACGTCTGCCAACATTTCCACAAGTCCCCATTTGTTTATTTTCACTGACAACGCTTCTTCTTTGAACTTATGTGGCACACTTTTTACCACTTAACCACTTATTTCTTGCATTTTTTGCACAACCAGAGCTGGCAGTAAACACAAGCAGAGTTCACTGTGGTTTTACCCACCATGGTGGCTGGTAAACCGACAAGTTAATACTGATCCCTGACTCTTGCCCTTAAACTAGCCATCTGTCTCTACACTATACAATTCCCACTCAAACTACAACATGGTCACTGTCGGGTGGAAACCTGACATGTCCCAAACCCTATTTTTTCAGTATAAATGAATCTATAGTTATTATTAAGTCACAAGTTCTTGTCAATAACCAACACACAAACTTAACCACTTTCACTTTCCAACATTTTACAAAATAGCGAAAACAACCGATCAACAAATTCACAATGGGAGCCCTGTGAGCTTGTAGATTGGCTATTTTAACGACAGTAATGAATGTAAAACCTACACACTGCATTTATTTGCTTGAGTAGTCAAATTTGGTCAAAGCAAAACCACTGTCACCTGCAAGGTTCACTTTTTTTGTTTTCTTCAGAACTTTTAATCTATTTGAAGCCAACAACTGACAAAATAAGAATATTGATAGCTTCATTGATGTAAGGGACGGTTATTATTTTCTTCATTTTTTTTGTTTCGTTTTTACTAAAAAGGAATTGAAATCCCCTCGATTAAGGTGGAATTAGTCACAAATGCCAATCAGTAGTTGAAGGTCAATGTAAGCATTCCAGTAAACCAAAGACAAACACATATCACTTACAACCCTTTAAAGTCTAACTCTAGACGATGCTGTACAAGAGCCATGTGTGTTTTAGCAAAACCACTGAGCACATTCACACAATGGCCATTTAGCTCTTATTGTACAGTACGTCACCAAGTGATGAGTGACCAAATGATGACTGGCATGACCGCAGTGGGAACATGGTCAATAGGCTCTATGCACAGCAACTGTATTGGAAAGACATTGGGCGGCTTTCTTAATTCTTTCATAGGTGTACCAATGATTCTAATGAATGCTCCGTTCCATTTAGTTAACTTTCAGAGTTATCAGCACCCGGACACTGGAAGGAATTGGCAGCTGTGCATAGAGCTTATTCAATGAATATTAATAAATGAACGTTTCATACCCCAGGACAATGAGCTCCCCATATTTGACTGGGCCTTTGATGGAGGCCGGTGAGCAGGACATATTTTCTTGCCACTGCGACATCGGTGCTTCCTTCCGAGGAAGGGTGGTGCAGTGCTCTCCGATAGCGAATCACTCTGTCACCTGCTTCAAAGTCTAGTGGTTGTTGCTGTCCTTTACGCCACACTTAACCTGCAGACATCACAGGAAAAACACGTGTTAGGTTTAATTCTAAAATGAGGCATTCTCTCTTTAACCACTTAAGCCCTGTTTATACTTCAGTGTACGGCAAAAATAGCCAAAATCTTCACGCCCACACCGCACCAAATCCCGAAGCTTGTTAATCTAAATATTTATTTTTCAATATTATGAAAATGTTTGAAAATGCCGAAAGGCCTGGCGAGAGAGTATGTTTTGCACCCTCTCTGTCCGTCCGTGTGTGTGTGTGTCCGTGTCCGTGTGTGTCCGTGTCCGTGTCCGTTTGCGTGTCCGTGTGTGTGTCCGTCCGTCCGTGTGTGTGTGTGTGTGTGTGTGTGTGTGTGTGTGTGTGTGTGCGTGTGTGTGTGTGTGTGTGTGTGTGTGTGTGTGTGTGTGTTCGTCGCCCCCTCCGTTTGTGAACAGCTAATCTCCGGCACCGTTGGCATGATCGCAGTGAAACTGTGCACACACACTCCCTGGATGTCAGAGAAGAACTTCTGCCCAAAATGTTTCACATGGGCCTGTTATAGCGCCACCAGGAGGCGGCTTTTTGCAAAATCTTTCTTCTTTTTTTTTACAGTACTCCTACAGATGTTTTCCAAACATCACCCAAATCGGTACAAAGTATCTCTATAGTCATTAAAGTCATTCAGATTTCTCATATTTCATCCTGATTGGCTAAGAATGGCTCTCAAAGTTTGCAGGACTGCTCCGTTTTGAACAAAATGCCTCAAATCATGAACACAGCGTGTGATTTCCGTGAAATTTTGCATGCACATTCCCACTAAGCAGAGGAAGAAATGCCACTCAAATCAGCCTCCTGGTGGCGCTATAACAGGCCAATTTGTGTTTTTACTTATAACTGCACCGATCTGTGTAAAACTTCGTATGTGCACTCCCTAAAGGCCAAGGAAGAACATTTGAAAAAAACTCCCATATCTGCTGGGCGAAGTACAGTACAACAATGTGCTTGCAGCAATATTTTTGAGCTTCTGTGATAGAGAAGGATATCAAACAGAACAATCATTGTCTGTATTCCTGCACTATCTGCATCGAGTGACCTAGGTTCATAGAAATAGATTTATTGGATATAATAGGTTCTTGGTTTACCAATGATCCTAGATTACTATTTCTATGCATTTGATGTATTACCTCGTGATCTCCTTGCTTACTGTAAATCGCTCTGGATTAAGAGCATCTGCTAAATGCCTAAATTGTAAATTGTAGAAACACTGTACATACAATCAGAGCAATTACCTTTAATCACTTTTGAAAAAATAATGTAAATGAATTGTAAAAACACTGTACTTAACAAAAAATAGCTGCTATTTGTGCACAACTTTGCAAAAGCTTATCCATAACCTTTCCTATGTGGATATATAGTCTAACTATTTCTGACAGCAAAAGCAAAATTCTTATGGTCTTGTAAGTTACACATTATTTCTATTCCCTTTTTATTGTACATACATTAGTTTGTTTTGATTGCATTGTTCCACTTTTGCTTTGGCATTGTTTTCTCATGCCAATAAAGCCTGTTGAATTAAAATTTAATTGAATTGTGCGTGTGTGTGTGTGTGTGTGTGTGTGTGTGTGTGTGTGTGTGTGTGTGTGTGTGTGTGTGTGTGTGTGTGTGTGTGTGTGTGTGTGTGTGTGTGTGTGTGTGTGTGTGTGTGTGTGTGTGTGTGTGTACTAGGACACCATTCTTGTCCTATTAAAATGTTTTTAGTACCACCACTGACATACTGACATACTGATATGCATGTGTATGTACAAGCGGCTTGACTACATCCCTCGTCTTTAGCGATTGCCTTTTCCCCCTTTTTTGTGGCAATTTCGCAATAACCATATACTTACAAAGCCATGAAAATGTTCATTTTCTGGTACATGTAGGTAAGGGTACGTCATAGGCAGACCTGGCTCCCTAGAGAAGACAGCACCCACTGCACACGAAATGAACTGGAAACTGAGCTACACTTCCTAACCGCCTGCCCACTGTACCAAGACACACAGAGACACATACTGTACATCCCACAGATTACAATCACCCAAGGAGAGTTTGAAAACACTAATGACAAAAAACTCCCATATCTGCTGGGCGAACACAGCAGCAAGATGTGTGAGCTACTCTGACAGAGAAGGATATCAAACTGAACACAACCACCTTAAAGACTACTAATCATTGTGTGTATTCCTGCACTGTCTGCATCGAGTGACCTCGTTACATAGAAATAGATTTCTTGGACATTCTACTGTTTAGACTGGTGATAGGTTATTGGTTTACCTATGATCCTAGATTACTATTTCTATGCATTTGATGTATTACCTCGTGATCTCCTTGCTTACTGTAAATCGCTCTGGATTAAGAGCATCTGCTAAAATGCCTAAATTGTAAACTGCAGAAACACTGTACATATAAACAGAGCAATTACCTTTAAACACACTTGAAATGGTGTAAATTAATTGTGGAAACACTGTTCAGTACATAAAAAAAAGACACTTTTGAAAAACAGCTGCTATTTGTGCACCAACTTTGCAAAAGCTTATCCCAAGCTAACCTTTCCAATGTGGATATATAGTCTAACTATTTCTGACACCAAATGAACAACTCTTATGGTTTTGTAAGTGTGTGTGTGTGTGTGTGTGTGTGTGTGTGTGTGTGTGTGTGTGTGTGTGTGTGTGTGTGTGTGTGTGTGTGTGTGTGTGTGTGTGTGTGTGTGTGTGTGTGTGTGTGTGTGTGTGTGTGTGTGTGTGTGCTCCGTTTTTAACAAAATGACTCAAATCATGAACATGGTGTGCGATATCTGTGAAATGTTCCACACACATTCCCACTAGGCCAAGGAAGAAATGCCACTAGAAAAAAATCAAATCAGCCTCATGGTGGCGCTATAACAGGCTGATTCTGTTTTTTATCTATAACTGCACCGATCTGTGTAAAACTTTGTATGCACACTCCCTAGAGGCCAAAGAAAAACGTTTGCCCTGCATTTTTCACACCTGCCTTTTACAACGGCACCAGGAGGCCGACTTACATAAAACACAGTTTTAGATTTAATCCTTCAGATGTTATCCAAATTTCACGCAAATCGGTACACATGATCTCTATAGTCATGTGATCAAGACGGCTCTGTTAGATTTTTCATATTCCATCCTGATTGGCTAAGATTGACATCTAAAGTTTGTAGGAGTGGCCCGTTTTTTTTTTTTTTTTTTTTTTTTTTTACAAATCTCTTTATTATTTTTTTCAGACAAGTTAAAGTCAGTCATGTCAAGCAGTACAAAAACAGGTCTGATTTTTTTGGACAAAAAAACACAAATAAACAAAGCACATTATAACAAACAATAAAAATGGGTAAAGTAATCATGGTACATGTTAAGAGAGGTCATGAAAATGATAAGAATTAAAATAAAAACAAACAAGACAGACAATAATCAAAGACACTCAATCATACCAGGAAGGGGAAAGGAGAGAAGGGGGGAGGGGGGGGGGGGGGTTCTCTGCACAGAGCACTAATTAATTTCGTAATATGGGTGCCAATGAGGTCTGGTAAGGGTTACTAAAATTCTTTGGAGAAACATGGTAAAAAGAGTCGTTAAGAGAGAACTTGAGTTTGGTCTAGTCTCTCCTTCAAGGGAGACACTAATTTGTGGGTTCTTCCACCATAGTTAGGGTGTCAATGTGGTCTAGAACGGGTAGCCAAATTTTATGAAACATCTCCAAAGAGCCGTTAAGGGAGAACCTGATCCTCTCAAGTTTGAGACAGTATAGGATTTCCTGAATCCATCTATTGTGTGTAGGAGGAGAGGGGTGTATCCATTTAAGGAGAATAAGCCTCCTAGCGAGTAGGGTCGTGAAAGCAATAACTCGGCGTGCTGAATTGCGCACAACAGGCATTACTGTGGTTCCGAGAAGAGCAGTGAGGGGATCCGGGTCAATTGGTTCACCCAACACTACCCCAAGGGTGTTAAACACCTCTGACCAAAATGTTGACAATTTAGGGCAGGACCAAAACATGTGCATGTAATCTGCTGGCGATTGTTTACACCTATTACAAGCATCGGACCTCTCAGGGTATATTCTGGCCAGCTTTGCATTGGTATAATGGACTCTATGTAATATCTTGCACTGCAATAGTTTGTGCCTTGCACAAATAGAAGAGGTGTGACTGTGAACCAGGTCTATAGCATGGTCCCACTGATTATTGGACAAGGTGATACCGAGGTCCTGGTCCCAGGTAGCCCTCAGGGAATCTAAATGAGTCGAATTAACTGCAAAGATTGTGTCATATATAATTGAAGTAAGCTTCCTGTCACCCGCTCTAAGGGATAAAAAGGAGTCTATCACCGAGTCAGGTGGCCGGTTCGGGAACTGAGGGTTCTGACTTTTCACAAAATGCCTGATTTGAAAAAAGCAAAACATGTGAGATTTAGGGAGGTCGAATTCAGCAGACAGGGCTGCAAATGAGGAGAAGATATTGTCAGTATAAAGGTCTTTGATGGATCGCAGACCCTTGTCTGCCCAAATCCGAAATACAGGGTCAGTACATGATGGAAGGAAATGGTGATTCCTGTATACGGGTGCTAGATTTGAGGACCTGTGTAAACCAAATTGCCTTCTAAACTGGTTCCAAATCTTTAATGTATTAACTACGATAGGGTTTTTGGACACTTGCTTAACCGGGAGGGGTAGTTGAGAGCAGACCACCGACCATAAAGAGAGATTCGAGGAAGCTCCCTCCATGTTGGCCCATTGGGGTTGTACTGCAAAAATCAAATTAGTATTCCAGAAAGTTATTTTATGTATGTTAGATGCCCAATAATACTGACGGAGATTGGGAAGCGCTAAACCACCCTCGGTTGAGTTGAAGGACCGTGCCTCTGATTCGAGCCTTTTTATTACACCATAAAAATGAGTTAATGAGCCGATCGAGAGTATAAAAAAAAGATTTGCTGATGAAAATCGGAATATGTTGAAAAGGATACAAAAAACGGGGCAACACCACCATCTTTATCAAGTTTACACGTCCTAATGAGAGAGGCAAGGTAGACCATCTAGCCAAGTCAGACTTAAAACGTTCCACCAGGGGGCTGATGTTCTTTGCGAATAACTCTATGAAAGTTTTAGTAAAGAATATTCCCAGGTATTTAAATCCCTCCGTAGCCTTTTTAAAGGGAAAGAGAGTTTGAGGAAGCTTGTCGGCCAGAGCGTTAACAGGGAAATATTCACTCTTCTGGAGGTTAAGTTTGTAACCAGAGAGTTTCTTGAATTGCTCTAGGATGTGTAAAATTGCAAGAACAGAAGATGACGGATCAGAAATGTACAACAGAAGGTCATCTGCATATGAGGAGAGCTTGTGCATAGAGCCAAAGGCCCGTTTTGAACAAAATGCTGCAAATCATGAATGCAGTGTCCAATTGGGGTGAAACTTTGCACGCAGAGTTGCACTACGTTGAAGAACAAATGCCACACTTTTAACATTGCCCTACTACTGTATAACGCCACCAGGAGGCCGATTTTTGCACATTCTTTCTTTTATATTACTCACTTACTTACAAATTGTGTCCAAACATCTCGCAGATCGGTACACATTCTCTCTAAAGTGATCAAGACGGATCCGTCCGTTTTTTCACATTCGATCCAGATTGGCGAATTCCGAACATTGCTGGCCCACAATAACCTACCTGACCTGGTGGAGACCTGTGCTCCGAGGAGCACTTTTTCTAGTTAATCATGATTTCAAACTCTCCTTGGGTGATTAATCTGTGTAAAGTATGTGTCTCTGATGCTTGGTACAGTGGGCAAGTGGTTAGAAAGTGTAGCTCAGTTTCTACCTCATTTTATGTGCACTCTTCTCTTGGGAGCTGAGTTATATAATATTATGAAAATAACTGCTCAGAAACGGCATGGTCGCTGACATTGACAGGTTGGTTAATGCAAAAAGAGATGTCAGGTGCCTGGAAGCAGCAAGTGACTGAGATGAAATGTCACGCTGGCTACCCCAGGTAAAATTGCCATTTTGGCAATCATTAAAAAGGTTGTTGTTTTTTAACTTTAAAAAAGTGGTTATTTCTTGGAAGCATTTAGACATAATATGGTGATTCATTGTCAAAAAAGTCTGAGTTTGATTGTTGGAAGCAGGCCTGCATAAAGAAAGGTTGTGTACCCATGTATACATTTGTAGCAGAGACGGTATTTCAAATGTAATTATTCTATTTTAAAATGGTTTATTGGGGCTCCTTAAACAAAAATAGCATGTTTTCTTCACCTCTCTTACAACATTTATTGTAGCCTACAACTGTGATACCAATAATACAATTCTTAATAATAAATCAAATGTGTAAAGGCAGTTGTAGCAGTGACTGAGAGGACAGGCTGAAAAACAAAGCCAATTGTGACAGCTGTGTAAGTAAAACGTGCGCGAGCGCACATGCGTGTCTGCAACTGGTCACGGCCTTCATCAAGTCACCTTTAGACCAATGTGGCCCTTACCCCAAAATGAGTTTGACACCCCTGTTCTATATCAATGATTATCAGAATATAGTTTTAACCTTTTAACTAATAACTTTTTTTTTGGTTTTAACCTAGAAATATCACTAGAACACCTTTAAAATACTAGTATACTATTCAGCAAATTACTTCATAATGTTAATTAGATGTAAGCTAAACACTGGTCAATTGTACTCTCAAAGCTCTCATTGAACCCAATAGAAACATGTGCTAAGAGCAGCTCTGCTACAGTCCACAGTTGCCACATACTGTACTGTATACAGTATGTATAGCCTGTATGTGATTTATATTTATTTCCACCAGTCCAGAGGTCAGGCCAGAGGTACGGTTTGTAGTTCTCACTTATTTATTATTATTTCATTATTTATGTGTCAGACGTTCAATAATAATCATGGATATACCCATATTTCAATAATGGGAAAGAAATAAAAAATGGCTTTCAAGAATGACAAAGGACCCTCATGTTAAACTGGCAGGTATGGTCCTTTATGGCAGTGGTTCTGAAAGTGGGGCCCAGGGACCCCCAGGGTTCCTTGAAGGGGTTCCGAGGGGGTCCCCAGGAAAATGTATGAATAAAGCATCAAAATCAGTTTAACCACTTTAAACCTATTTTATACCTCAGCTGTTTGAAAATAGCCAATAGCCAAATAGCCAAAAAAAATGTATCATCTTGCAAAAAGTCCCTGGCACAACATATATTTGAATAAGGGGTCTGTGGCTAAATACAAATCAATGCGGGGGTCCTTGACTTGATAATGTTTGAGAAGGACTGCTTTTTCATGTCAAGGACCCCCAAACCGATTATGTATTTGGCCAAAGTTCTGATTCACAGTCCTTTGACAATGCAGCCTGATCAAAGGCTTTTCAGTTGATTAAATCTGGCTGTTGTCAAACTGAGATAGACAGGTATCAGTATGCAGAAATAACAATGTCCTATGATTAACTTGAGTAGTTCATTCATTATTTGAACACACTAGGTTTTTCTGGTTGATATGCAGCCTGAAAATCCCATCCTATTAGCGAGTTATGGCTTTACAATTCTGTAACACTGCTGTAGCGCCCCATATGTGTGCAATTTAGTTGCACATGTGGTCCCTGGTTTGGCTATTCTGATAGCAGACCCCTACTGTACCTACACACAGCTGTTTCCTGATAGCCTACGCCCTACGTCACTAGCACAAAGTGACTGAGTGTAGAACGGAGCTCAACCAGGCTCGAAAATGTCACAACCGAAGTAGCGGTCCATTTTTCCGCCTTGTTTTGAGATATGGACATGTTAGCAGTGTACACGGCACACTCAGTCAACTCAGACTCAGCACATCAGTTGAAAAACTCTGCCTTAGTAGGCTACACATTTTCATAAACACTTAATGTTTGTAATCGCTAGTTTAAAGTCAGTATTTTTTATTATCGTGATATGCACCTCAAATGGACTCTTGGATATATTTCTTTCCCATTATTGATATCTTAGTATATCCATGATTATTAATGAAAGTCTGACACATAAATAATAAACTCAATGGAGACTCTTTGAGTCTCCTACCAGTCATCAAATTATTTCCTTAGGCGTACTCTGGCTTTAGTGATAGCCCCAGACAGTTTTGAAGTGGTTACGTTTAGTATTTACTGTAGATATTTTAGACCCCCCCCCCCAACTTTGTGCCAGACATGGCTGGATGCAATTGGAAACGACAACATAACAGTTGAAGACGTACAAGCAAGAACTCAGGATATGCAGCGACCACTTTCAAGCCACAGACCAAATAGGTGATCGTCTGAAATCTGGAGCTGTGCCCAGTATCTGATGGTTGTGTGTCCAATTAAGGCCTCACATTTCAACCAACGTTTAATATATTATTTGGATGGATGGATGGATCATAAATAACCTTGAATGTTTACTATTGCAATTTCTCCTGGGACAAACCACAGATTGACTGGATTACATGACTCAGTAGACACTCTTCATATTTAACACTATCCATTCAATAAGTAATGTTCTGTTCTTTCTATTGTTTTATTTGTTTACTTATTATTTATTATTATTGCATTTTGAGTGCATGGTTTTAATATCCACTGTGCACTTACCACCTTTACTACCAGTAACTGATTGGTGTGACTCAATGATTGGACCTCACTTCTGTGCGTGTCCCCTAGTTTACAGTGTTTCCCAAACAGTGGGTCGGGACCCATGTTTGGGTCGTGGACCAATTTTGAAGGGTTGCAAATAATATCCCCTTTTCTTCGTTTCCTAAATTAAAAAAGATATACATACTATTTCAAAATATTTAAAAACAGTTAAAAAAAAAAAAAAATCACAACGTTTTATCAATTAAAAACAATTCCAAGTATATCATAAGTACATGATTAATTAAAATTAATTAAAAATTAAAAAAATGAGCTAAAATGTTCTGAGACTGGGGACAAAAGTAACAGGGGGCAAAGGTAACACACTCAATAATTCTAATTAGAAATAAGCTAGAGGGGTGAGAGTTGTGCACATGCTCAGTAGGGTCCTCTCTTTGCCTATGGAAGGATAGAATGATCATTTCATCTCAGCAGAAGTTTTCAACAAAAAACTGATTTTAAGGTGTAAATGTACATTTTTGAGTGTACAGTAGGATATTTTCCTTCTGCTGTCAAAAGATAAGATGTCAGCTAATTTTAACTTAGATGAATTGTATCCCTATGTTATTGGTCACAAATTAACATCAGCAGCCTAAGTTAGTATAGGTGTTTCTAGCTAGAATATGGGATTTTATAAATCGTATTATTAATTAGGGCACATATATATGTTTCTTATAGCAAAAGATGACTACGATAATTGAAGTAGTCTGTGAATTATGAAGGCAAATACAAAAAGTGTTACTTTTGTCTCCGGTCTCCCCTACACATTGGCCCTGTTGGGGGGGGGGGGGGGACTGTTTCTTATTGGCTTTTCATGTCTTTGGTCGTATTCTGGTTCGTCTTCATGTCGTAAAATCGGGGCGTTTTGAGAATATTTAAGGGCGTGTTATTTAAATGACGCTCGTTTCAGCCGTGACATTTATCAACGCTGGGACCAAGTGTAAGCTCGGATCAGCTGTGTAGGATGCGTTGATAAATGTGACTTCGACGTTGGTGTACGGCCGAATATATGGAAAAATATACGCCGGTTTATACGCTGCGTTGATAAATGAGGGCCAGTATGTCTATTCAGTTGATTTAGATACCTGATGAAGGTCAGTTTACCAAAATGTTTTCTGTTAAATAATGTTTTGTAAGTGAATAGTGTGCAGGACCAGTTCTTTTGACTCTAACCTGGCTGCTCTCTCCTACACACCCGTCCTTTCTAAGTAGGTGTGAAAAAGACATTAGACTTTAGGTAAACCATTTATACAAATACCGTAACTTATTCTACAAATTATGTCCACATTAATTATCTTAGACAGTAACTTACCTTGGACAAAACACATGAATAAGATAGTTGCTAGGATGAGAAATGGTACTTCTATAATGTGGGAAATGGTTGATACAAACTGAACCAAACAGGGGATTCAGGCTTTAATATTGTCCAATCTTGATTATTTTCCAACATTATGATCTAGTGCTACAATGGATAAAATAAAGACATTATAAATGTACAAAACAGAGCAGTGGGTTTAGGTTCTGAATACAGAACTAATGCTGTTGTAATGCATAATTGTCTAGCTTGGATATTTGTTAAAAACACATTACTCTGTTCATTAATTCTGCAAAGACTCATTTATTTTGTATAATACATGTTTACTCTACCATACATGAAAGGAGGATATTTCACCTTTCCAAAAGCAAGATCAGACAAACTCAATTAAATAAACATGGCATGCTGAGCTATGCATAAATGGAATCTAGAAATATCAGAAATATCACACAAGAAAATGGTAAATTTGTATTTTAAAATAGATTAAAACAGCATATTTGACTAGGAATTAATCATTACTCATGTCACTATGTTTTAGGGTGTAAGTTGTTATGTAACACTGTCACAATGAAAAGTTGTTTGTGGTCTCCAGGAAGAATAGCTGCTGTTACTGTATGCTGCAGCTGATGGTGCATAAAAACAAAACATTTTTATTTTCCTTAGATGTCATAAATCTTCATTCAGGTTGTGGATTAGCTTCGGCTGTGATGCAGATGACCCTCGTTTCCATGATGATGCAGATTGGTCTGTGCTCGTGTACAACTCAAAGCCTGATATATACATGGTTGAAAATAGCAGATCTACAAGCTCTAGGGGGTCCTCAGAGTTACTACAGGGGGCCGCCAAATCTTTGTGTGATTGGAAACTTTATTATTATTATTATTATTTATTTTTTTACATTAACCACTTGAACCCTAGAATCCCTATCCTGAGGGGAACATTAGCAGAAAATAGCCGATCTACAAGAGCAGACTAAGTACAGAGTTAAAGGTCAAGTATATTAATTAAGGGTTTATAAGTGGTTAAATGTCTGAAAATATTCATTAACATGAATCCAAAATTTGCAAAAAGATGTGTAAATAAACAAAACCATAAATGTATCCAACACTGATGACAGTGCTGTCAAACAAGTCTATAAAGGTATCTATGAAATCTATGAAAAGTTTAATCTGCAACATATTTTTATACAATATGTAGTGAAGGGGTCCCTGCTGAATCAAAAACGTTGAAGACCCCATGGTCTAAATGGTTAAAATGGAGCTTTCTGGATGGACAGGAAGTTCAGTTCCTCAACTGTGATGTCATGACATCGTCAGTTACATCAGAGTTAGAGGAGATGTGACTGGAAATGCAACTACTGTACTTTAAACCATTTTATCAACTGAAGAGTCATTATGTAACTACTGTGTGATATGTATACCTTTTTTCAGAACTTTTTTGTCTTCATGTTTTCTATAATACAGCTTTTCTGAAGAAAAAACAAATACTACTGTATTACTGTATCATGTTGTTTTCTTGCTGTATTGTCAACTGTCCATTACCGCACCAACCCATAACCCATACAATATAGCTAACACCAATGGAATGGTTGTAGTTGGTCTACCTGCTCTTCTATTGAGACATTACATGTCTCAATACATTTATTCCCTGGTGTGGAGTAGGACACTACTGGTTGCTGGAGGTACTGAATAACACTGCATAAAACTAACTCTAAAGTGCTCTCTGTTATAAATCAACAGAGACAATTTCAGCACCCAGGTTATGACATGAAAGTAATGGATTGTAGCTTTAATGATGCACACACAAATAGTTTCTTCTCTACGTTTTAATATCATATTATAGAGAAACATTTTTGTCAATTACACAAAAGGTTTAATTAGTTGAAGATCACTCCATGTACATGACAACACAATGGCCCAATCCAATTGAATTTTGCATCTATCACTTATATAATATACGGTGTAAATGGACAATTGACAAGATTGTGCTTAATGATTAACAAATAAGTAACAAATAAAATAAAGACATTTCATGACTCAATGTTTTCCAGTTAATCATCATTATTTTAGTACAACAAATACTCATAACTTAGGATGGGGAAAAACATGCATTTTGTTCTACTTCTTTCAAATGACTGTCACACCAGTTGCTTTAAAAACAAAAAAAAAGAATCACGAAGTCCAGGCACGTTAATGGACTTTTACATTAATAATCCAGTAATAACTGATGTACTGTCTCCCTCAGGGTATCCCTTCCCTCAAACAACAAAATATGTTTTTAAATCCTTACACTGGCTCCCTGTGTGTCAAATAATTGGTTGGTCTATAAAGCTTTAAATGGTTTAGGGACAAAATATATTTCTGATCTTGTACGATATCATGAACCATCAGGACCTCTCAGGTCATCTGGGAAAGGTCTGCTTTCTGTTCCTACAACCACAAATAAACGTGGGGAAGCAGCATTTAGTTTTTATGCTCCACATACCTGGAACAAACTCCTAGAAAACTGCAGGTCTGGTGACACTCTTATTTATTTTAAAACACAACTAAAGGCCTTTCTGTTTGCTGCTGCCTTTGATTGAGTTATTTTTCTCTTTTCTTTTCTCCTCTGCACGGTAGCGGTATCTATATACATTTGTACTCATATTGTTTTGTGCATCCTAATGTCATTGTGTAATTGTATTATTCTGTTTCCTTTGCTTGATATTCTGTGTAAAGCACATTGAATTGCCTTGTTGTTGAAATGTGCTATATAAATACAATTGCCATGCCTTGCCTTGCTTCTTTAACTTTAAAAATAACTCTGGTATTTGATATAGTATGTTGTGGTTGTTTGTGGCCCATTCACAGTCTACTCTACATGTCCTTCAAGCTATCAATAGCTTGCTCTTTTGTATGTTCCCGCCATTCTTTAGGGATTTCTCCACTGCCTTCAAATTTTTTGCCATAACGATCCTCCAGATCCTTTTGAAATCGACAGACAAACCATTTCCAGTATGTCAGTTTTGATTCATCAGGGGTAATTCTCCAGTTAGCATAGTCTGGACCAGCTGTCCGATACCCTTTGTATGGAAAGCTCTCCCCTGGATTTCCTCGAGGGAAGAAGATTAAATCACTAGCAACATCTGTTGTACAGAAAGAAATGCAAAGTTCCACTGTGTTTGTCCAGTGCCATCCAGTGATTCCAGACGGACGATGAAAAGGGACAATGTGATCATCTGGACTGTGATTCTCAAGGGTGTTGGTACAAATGGCTTTACAGAAAGGACACTGTACCCAGCAACACCTGCACAGTTGGTCGATAAGAATGCTATCTGGTTTCTCTCGGGCATCCACCATTTTGAATGAGAGGCCGTCCAGATCTGCCTTCATGGAATCAAAGCCTTTTTGAATCTCCCCTTTAAGAAAGTCAAAGTCAAAGCTATCTGTGTCATTGAAATTACCAACCCAGTTGGTAGCAGTAAATCTTAGGTAACCTTTTACCTGACTGGAAAACTCCTCCAGCCACATGTCAGTGTTTTTGTGTTGATTCAGAGACTTGAACTTTGCTGTCGCGTCATTCAGTGCTTGATTCAGACGCCTGACTATGTCCTCCACATTCTTCTTCATGATACAGCGTACTTCGTTGTCATTGTGTGAAATGTATTTCTTAACATTTTCTTCTATAAATGTCTCTACGTGTTTCCTTGGATTGCTGATGTAGTTCACATAACTGCTAAACTTTTCTTGCTCTGCTAGTGATTTTAACACATGTTTCTCCAAGTCCCTCCTATTCCCACTGAAGGGAGGGTATCCACATTTCATCTGTCCAGCCAAGTCAATGGCAGTCTTGTCACATACAGCTTGAATTGTAGACACTTTAACTTCACTGCAAAGTAATCCACTAAGCACAGCAGCCAATGAGCTACCTTTACAATAGCTTTTGAATACGTTATAGTATTGGTCCTTTTTGTTTTCCAAATAAGCGAGTGCATCATTGTTCTTTTTGAATTCTTTGTGAGACTCTAAAAGCCAACTTTTTGCAATGTCAAATACATGAAGTAGAAGTTCAACTGTGAACTCAGTTTTAAGGACATATTCATCTCCCATTCCAAACTTTTTCACTTTGGTTTGGACCATATTTGCTACTTCATACAAGTAACTGATATCATAACCTGTAGTGTTAACAGGTTTGGCCTTAATTAAGGCATTGGATTTGACCTCAACCTCATCAATGAATGTTTTTATCTGTTGAACATATTCCTGAGGAAGTGTGTGATTAGCCGAGGTGAGTTTATTTTTTAAGTGAGTTGCAGCTTGTCCAAAATGTTGTAGAAAAGTTTTATCAGCATTGTCTTTTTTGATTATGTTTACATAATCATAATAATTTGCAATTTTTGATATTTTTTTGTAATCTTGTTTGCATTTTGCTATGACATTCGGCAGTGTTCCACTGAAATTCTCTTTAAGGACAGAATCAATATCGTCATGAATGTTGATCTCCTTTATGGGATGAATATTAGCAGTGAAGTCAGAAACCCACTTTTTCCAAACAATGTTGAATTCCTCTGCAAGTGCCTTTTCATCCTTTCCTGTTTCTTTTAATTTGTGGGCAAGCTCTTGGCTCTTTTTTATTAGCTTGTTCTCATAATCTGTCTTCTTGTCATCCAGCATTTTTCGAGCATTTCTTTGTTGAATGATTTTCTCTAGCTTCTGTTTAGCTCCTTTCACCTGATCATTGTGGAAATTCTCAATGTTGATTTCAAATCGTCCTTTCCATTGTAACAGTGTATCTTTAACACTGTTATCGTCAAAGTGCTTTTTCATTTTTTCGTCCACCTCTTTTCGGCTCTTATTAATGCCTTTGACAAGATCATGGTGGTCAATTTTGGTCAATGGTGGTCTTTCATTTTCAATTCTGATGAAAAGTTGGTTTTCAGTTGTCAACATTGATTGCCTTAAATCCCAGGTCCATCTCCCGTACTCTTTTTCAAGTTTTCTGTACAGTGCAATTTCCTGTGTGTTTTTGAAACTGAAAACAAAGTTTTCATTGAGCAGGGCATCCCAAAAGTCTTTAATGGCGCTGTTGAATTCTGATAGTGTCAATCCATTAGACTTAGATGCTTTTGAGAGGATTGTGTTCTTCAGCTCTTGGATGCTCTCACTATAACCTGGGTTTGGAGGGGCCATGGGTGGATTGCCTTCCCACAGCTGAGAAATGTATTTCACATCTGTTTCTACATCAAATGCAATGACATCACTGAATAACTTTGCAGCAGAACCTTCCTCTTTGGCAGCTAACTCGGTCATCTCATCAAGTTGTTCTTGTAGACGTCTCTTTCCCACCTTGTTTTTGTCACCAGCTTCAATAGCTGTAACATTCTGGTGAACGAACACACAACTTGGAGACAGTTTAACCTGTGTCATTCTCATGCAGGCCTGAACAGCAATATGAAGAACATCTTGCATATCAGCTGGATTCTCTCCAAAGATGTTGATCAAAGTCATGTTTCCCAGGCCAATGACAAATGTTGCCAATTCATTGTCATGGTGACGAGTGTCCTGCCCTGCCAGCTCAGGAGCACGCAGTCCTTCAGTGTCCACAACCAGGACATAGTCAAATTTGAAGTCTTTCTGGATCTCCTCTGACACTTTCACTAGCTGCATGAAAGCCCCTCTAGTGCACCTGCCAGCACTTACTGCAAACTTCAAGCCAAACATTGCATTCAGCATTGTAGATTTCCCACTGCTCTGAATGCCTAAAACTGACAAAACAAAAACTTTCTTGTCTCCGAGTGTTTTGATGACCTCACCTAGAACACTTGTGATCCATGTTAAAGGCACATGAGCTGCATCTCCATCCATCAGTTCCACTGGCTGTCCTGCTATCATAAGCTCTGCAGCCAGCTTAGGGTAATGAGACAAGTTCTCTCTATTACTAAAACATGCACAGGCTTCATAGATTTGTCCTATTTCTCTCAGGATGTGCTCAACTCCAACAGTTGCTGACTGTAGTTTATCTGAAATGTCCTCCAACTCCTTTTGCTTCTTCTTCAGCAGCGGTGATGTGTCCTGCTCTTTCTTCTTTTTCAAAGCCAAGACCTCAGACCACTTTTTATCATATTCCTTGTTGATTTCAGAGAGTTTATCTGTGAAGACGTTATCCAGAAAGAATTCAATCCATTTTAGGAAGTAGAGTTTTTCATTCAATTTTGGAGATTGCAGGTTTTTAATAAACATCTGCATCAGCTCACTGGATGGTTTGTCACATTGTTCCTGTCTAATTTGTGTCATCTTCTTTTCTTTTTCAGATTTGTCCTTCTCAAGGTCTCCGCTGAGGTGGTACAGCTCTTTATTCACTCTACACCACTCATGCCACAAGTGCCCATGACGTGGTAGAAATGTGTCTTTGATCTTTGACAGCTCTGTTCTTTCAAGTAAATGAACAATCTTCGTAGCAGCAGATTTTCCTTTTTTGCATTCAGGGTCTTCTTCATCTGTTTTGATCCCAGAAGCATTTCCCATGCTTTCAAGTTGGAAGGATGCTTTTGATGTTGACAATATGTTTCTAATGATTCGGTTCAATTCTTCAGCCACATCTGACTGACTTCTATCCTTCACACCCATTGTATACTTTCCTAGTTTTATCTGTTTTGCAACAGAGTCATTATCAGCAAGGAGACAAATGAGAGGTTTTGGACCCTTAAAAAGGTCTGACACCATTGTCATACTTTTGTCACCTCTTCCCAGAGTAGGTAAAAGGACAACATTGACTGAAGCCTTATCGATCAGTATGTTACGCTGTTTTTCAAGTGATAGGGCATCTCCATGAAGATTACAGAAGGCAACACAGTCAGAGAAAGCATCATTTGTTTTTCCAGCCGGGAAGTACCAGGCAATCTCTGCCATACCATCTATCAGGCAGTGAGATTTGGTGGCACCTGGACGATTCCTATGAAAGAACGTGCTGTGACGGTCATTGATCAAGGTATTCATCAGCTGAGATTTAGATGATGACACTGAGCCAAGTCGGAAAAATGACACCATAGGTGTCTCAGCTTGGCAAATAGGCAAGTTCCTACATGTAATGGCACCTGAATTATCAGTTACATTCCAACTTTTTCTTATTTGCCTAAATGTCCACAAAGGACACTGGATGTCCCTTGTGAATGGGTCAGGCACAAGCAAAGGTAAGGCATATTGACACTGTGATAATTTGGTGATCATGTTCTGCCTGAGAAAGCTATCTGAGCAGTGAAACACAGCCATCTGAACATCCATTGGATGGACATGACAATGCTTAATACTCTGATCAGTGTTTACATTGGCCATGCTTAGAATATCAAATAAACTTTCTTCTGTGGCAACCATGTCAGAATCTGGATTGTCTTTTAAATGGTCTTCTTCTGTACTTGCTACTGTTACTGGAATGTACCTGGCTCGCATCAACAACTTCTGAAGGAATGCATGAGCTACATCTCTCTCAGTTATCTCATGAGGCTTTTTTATGGAAGGACCTATTTTCAGAAAGTCAGCAGTTGACAACTTAACTTGATAGTTGTGTTCGAGGTTAAGTCTGCAAAGCAGTTCATTAAATTCTCTTGAACGTTCGACTTCTGGGCTGATCTTTTCAGAAATGTTCACATATTGCAGTCCGTGGCCGACCTTTAAAATGAGCAAAAAAATAAAAAAGTATGTTAATACAATCTGATATGGAGCAGAAAGCCCTGAATGTCTTGTGACACCAAATACAGTTAGTTATCTTACCTCAGCCGTGTTCTTGATGCTAACTTCATCGGAGGAACCTATTTGTATAAACAAATACAGGTTAAACCATTACAGTAAACTCAATGCTGTGTTGTTTAAATATAATTAGTCATAACAAATGTTTCCCTGAAAGTAAGTGTAATAAACTTTGAGGTGTTCAGTCACAAGTTTACTGGTTCTAATAAGCTTTCAGTATGTTCACTTGTGAGAATGTGTTCTATGTTCATAACTTCATCTCTGAGCTTCCAGCATCAACAGCTTTGAGGTATAATAATAATTATTATAATAATAATAATAAGGGTAATAATAATAATAATAATAAGGGTAATACTAATAATAATAATAATAATAATAATAATATGAATTTCCATTCTTATGAATGCTAGCCAGTGGATACTGGCTGTAACTTTAGTTGTAAGCCCCTTTACTGTGTTGCATTATTATATTTGCATTGTTGCTTGCAGTCATATAATTGCTTGGAATGATTTAAGCCATTGTATATATTGTGAGTGAAGAAATAGCTGTTGTTGGTCTATGAAACTGAATAGCACTGTATAGACTGTGTTGTATAGGCATGGACTGCAGCCTTTGAGCAATAGGTGTAAGATGGACTCGATATGATACACAGTTTCTAAGCTCAAATGATTAAGATTGGGTTTAATCATGGCTTGAATACAGTATGTGGTGTGTGCATGTATGTGCACGCACACAGGGGTGGGGGGCTCTGGAGCTTCAGTGCCCAGGGGCCCCCAGGGGTGTTAATCAAGCCCTGTGTAGAAGGTTTTGTGCAGATTGATCAAACCCCCCAAGACAAGTTAGAATTTAACTGATATAATTCAAAATGGTGGGAGATCTAAAGGTCAGAGGTCAAAAGTCAAAGAGGTTAAGTTGTTCGCCATGAGGAGACATATGTGTATTGAAGTTTCATGGTATAGCTCACACAGGGTATGAGTTATACCGGTTCAAAGTTTGCATTTTCAATTGAGTGCTATAGCAGCACCCTTTGGCCAATGGTAGAGGGTTTTGTGTCTTCGCCATTTGACATAGCCCTCTACCATATTGCAGAGTTTCGTTAAAAAAACAACTGCATGGTTAGGCAAATACTAAAACGCCGGAAGAATAATAGAACCAACAAAAACAATAGGGGACCACGGCACTACGTGCTTGGCCCCCTAATGATAATGATACCTCATCAAGCATTGAAATATTGAAGGACAATAAAAGCTCACCTCTTTGTGGATCCTTCAAGATGCCAGCACCATCCTGTTGAACACAGTCATGTTATTTCATTTCAACAACATGCACAGTATGGTATTGTACAGTATGAGCTCTCACCATCATTATAGCTGATGATTAGTAGTTGTTCAAATAATTGCGAGAACATATAAACAAATTTACTTTTTGGGCTTTGTAAACAAAACAGGGTCGCCCGGCGTAAAGCTCCTGGCGCTGGACCTCCAGGTGTTCCATGGTGGGCATGAGCGCCAGGCCCTCGGCCGTGCGCCACAGAAGGGTTACACCACACAGGTCGATCAGCGAGCCGTCCACCAGTTCCTGAGACTCACTGTCCACCTGGACGGAGAACATAAGATTTGGTTGATGTTTTTTGTAGACAAGAATGCAAATATATATGATGAACATAGATTTGAACATGCTTTGTCCAAAGCATAAAACTAAACAGAAGAAGCTTGAGAGCTTATTTCCATTTTGTGGTACTTTGAGTGCTTGTGCAAATGTGTTTGGGGGAGGGTACAGACATACAGTACATAGAAATACAAATAAATGAATCAATCAAGATTAATACATTTATACAATTCAATTTCTATAATACAACTAAAATGGCAAAACCCAATGGGTACATGGGTTATAACTCAATAAATTGATGGTTAGGCCTAGCTGATATTAACCCCATGAACCCGAGCATTCCTATTCTGGGAATGTCATAATAGGCCAACATTCGATCAAAATAGGCCAAAGGATTTGGTGTAGAGGGGAAGAGGGAGGGGACAAACTATAGACCCCTGGAGGACCCCAGTCAATTAAGTATAGGGTTTAAATTAAACCAACATGCAAATATCAAATGTACATACAGAGAATGTAATAAGGGTCTCTTGGACCCCCTGACCTGACCCCCTGACCCCAACACAAACTAAAATAGGAAATACATGCAAAATATTTACACTACTCATATTTACACTTACACTACTAAGCTTATTTTCATGCCAATATATCTGTTGAAATGTCCCATTCCGATTTCTTAATAATAATAATAATAATAATGATAATTTTAACATTAATAATAATAATAATATTAGCATGAATAATAATAATAATAATAATATGGCACACAACACCCACCAAGCAACACGCTTGGCTTATTCTAATTTCACGTTCAGCAAGGGCGTACAAGTCACAAGATGAATCAAAATTTGCATGTTGCGCAAATCAGCGATGCAGAGTAACACTTTTATTATTATGTGATCTTCTACCAGGGTCATGTGTGTATTTATGTATGAGACACTGGGTGATGCTCCAAAGCTAACTTTATTGCAAAACTTATTTTCTTTGGATTCTGAACTCAGCCCAGCACCTGGTTATTAGTGAATGGATGTGTGTGCTTTATCGTTTGCTTCTTTATTTATGTATGGCAAAAAGGGAGGCATGTGGTGCACTAAATCGTCAGAACGGAAGTTTGTGTGACCGTCTGATTTCTGTATCTTTGATTTCGCACAATGACGTGCACTGCCAACTATTCTAGATTTATTTTGTTTTGATCATTTGTCTGTGCACGTGTACTCTTTGTTGTGAACATGTATACTGTATATAGTCCTCACCATTTTCCCCCGTTGCTGATCCCAGGAGGTCTTCCGGAGGGTGAAGGTGTTGCCGCACACCGAGATCTCCCTCCACAGGCCGGGCTTGGAGTCCTGAGTGAAGCCATGGTGCGGGTGCATCACCAGCACGCCGTTGGTGGTCAGTCCGTCCATCTGTCCATCAGGCGTCTTCCATTTAACTGAGTTCTCCTGCAGGGGGAGGAAGGTGGTGAAAGAATCCTCAGATTTTTTACCAAAGTAAAAGCAGCAATACCACAAAATACTATGTTACAACAAGTAAAAGTACTGTATTTAAATATTTACTTTTAATACAAAAGCATCGGCATTGAAATACGTGTACTTATAGTAAGGAGAAGTACCAAACTTTTTTCAAAAGTAGCAGATCTAAAAGCTCACAACACATCACATTGCAACGCGCTGTAATTGCCTATTTTCCAGGTTTTCATTTTGAATGCATTTGTTCATAACGGATGAATCAATATCAAACTAGAAAAAGTGCTCCTCGGAGCACAAGTCTCCGCCAGGTCAGGTAGATTATTGTGGCCTCCTGGTGGCGCTATAATAGGCCAATGTGAAAAGGGTGGCATTTCTTCTTAGGCCTTGCACGACAATCGGACACTGCATTCATGATTTGAGGCATTTTGTTCCAAAAATGTGGTTTGCTAAATTAGACCTGCTGGTGGCGCTATAACAGGCCAATGTGAAAAGGATGGCATTTCTTCCTGGGCCAAGTGGGAATCTCTGTGGAAAATGTCATGGAAATCGCATGCTGCGTTCATGATTTGAGGCATTTTGTTCAAAATGAACCAATCCTGCAAACTTTGGAAGCCAATCAGGATGGAATATGGAAAATCAGACAGATCCGTGTTGATCACATGACTATAGAGATACTGTGTAACGATTTGCGTGTTTTTTGGACAAAATCTGTAGGAGTAATAGCAAAAAATGTGTTTTGCAAAAGTCGGCCTCATGGTGGCGCTATGACAGGCTGATCTGAAAAATGTGGGGCAGAGGTTCTGCTTGTGGCATCAAAGGGGTGTGTGTGTGTGCAGTTTCACAGCGACCGGGCCAACGGTGGCGGAGATTAGCTGGTCGCAGACAGACGGACGGACACACGGACACACGGACGGACGGACGGAGGGTAAAACATACTCTCTCGCCAAGCCTTCGGCCTGGCGGAGACAACAAGTTATGATTCCCTGCACAGTCATACAAACACAATTGTGTATGAGACATTTCATCTGACATTTCATAACCTACATCCAGGAAGATGTTCTTGGAGGAGTCGAAGCCGCCGGCATAGATGTGCGCGGCATAGGGCGGGCTCCTCTGGCAGATGATGCGGCAGGACTGGCTGTCGGGCACTGTGTCCGTCACCACAAAGTCAATGGGACTCTCCGTGGACCGCCCAATCTGTTATAGACAAACACACAAGGGGTTGCACATTATTTTGGGGATGTCATGTCATTATAGTTACTCATTATAGGAGGGTGGCGATAGCTGAATGGGTATAGAGGCTGCCTTGGAAACAAAAGGTCCCAGGGTTGATTCCTAGCAGGACACTTAACCCTGCTTATCCGCCAATCAGGAGAGAAGACAATTATTCATCAGCTTCAAATGTTCCAGTTCCAATATTGTTTAGTTGTTTTCACTAAAGAGCTGGAGAGACCGGATTCTTACTGAACAAACACTCTATAACTATCAGAATACAGCATTTTTAATGATCAATCAATCGACTGTGTTCCACCTTGGATCAGTGGCAACTAGACTGAAAGAACGAGCCGAATCGATGGTCTTGAAGGGCGGATCCAAACCCAGCCGCCCGGATTCATGCGGCGCTTCCTATTGCTTCACCAATCTATGCCCCCCCCCCCCCCCCATTTGTGCTGACGTCACCAAATTTAGAGCAACATCCCTCTGCACTCTGATTGGTTAGGAGATAACAAGGTCCTAAGACCATCGTTCCTGCATGGCTCGCCCAGCCTTTTTTTCTTTTGTAACAAAACAAAAGGCATAGGTTTCCGAGGCTAGTGGCAACTAACGTAGCATACTTTAAGTTCCTATTCATTGATATATGTATTGGTTATATTTTCAATACAATCTTAGCGTTTTGGCAATTATGTGGGGGCCCACTAGCAATATCCTCACGGCCAACATGGTTCTGAATCACTGGTTTATATAGTGCAAAGCATAATGTATGCATGTTGGATCCTACAGACCTGAAACATGTCCGTATTGCTGTCAGGACCGTATTCCACCACCACCATGGAGGCTTGGGAGAGAGTGTAGGATATGCTGTGCTGGTCCATGATGCTGATAGCCTATGGAACACAGAGAAGTTCACTGTTAGAAACATCCAGTGGTGGAAAGTAACTAAGTACATTTACTTAAATACTGTACTTAAGTAAAATGTTGAGGTATTTGTACTTTACTTGAGTATTTCCAATTTCCAATACTTTTACTTCTACTCCACTACATCTCAGAGGCGAATATTGTACTTTTACTCCACTACAATTATTTGCAGGTCTTAGGTGGAAATCAAGTAATAACGCCACCATCTTATGCACAATCACTATTTTACAAGTCACGCTGAACTCAAACACTTAAGACTTGTCAGCATAGCAAAAGTTTTCTTTTGCTAATATAATATGCTAATACTTTTGAACTTTTACTCAAGTAAGAAAGTATGTTTTACACTGTGGTTTTGTTACTTTTACTAAAGTCCCAAATCTGAGTACTTCTTCCACCACTGATTGTACCTTTGCTGCCTCTGGAGTGCCGTCCATGTGTACAGTGCTTGGTTTCACACCGTTGGCCGTGGCTCTCTGGCACAAAGCAAAGTGGCTTTTTGTCCTGGCCTCGTCCCCGTTGGGCAGGAAGCCATCGTACCTGTGAAGAGAAGATGAAACAGTGGTGGGAGCGCTGTGGTTAATAAAGTAAGTTTGTGACAAGTTTAGTTTGGTTTCAAATCTTTGGAACAGCAAGTATGCGTGGGCAGTGTTGTAATATGGAGCTTCATGGCAAAGAGTCATAGGATCAACCTGGCCAGGTTATATGATGTACAGTACATAGATTATAACACTTTGTGTTTGGCCTGCGAGGTTACGTCTGCCAACATTTCCACAAGTCCCCATTTGTTTATTTTCACTGACAACGCTTCTTCTTTGAACTTATGTGGCACACTTTTTACCACTTAACCACTTATTTCTTGCATTTTTTGCACAACCAGAGCTGGCAGTAAACACAAGCAGAGTTCACTGTGGTTTTACCCACCATGGTGGCTGGTAAACCGACAAGTTAATACTGATCCCTGACTCTTGCCCTTAAACTAGCCATCTGTCTCTACACTATACAATTCCCACTCAAACTACAACATGGTCACTGTCGGGTGGAAACCTGACATGTCCCAAACCCTATTTTTTCAGTATAAATGAATCTATAGTTATTATTAAGTCACAAGTTCTTGTCAATAACCAACACACAAACTTAACCACTTTCACTTTCCAACATTTTACAAAATAGCGAAAACAACCGATCAACAAATTCACAATGGGAGCCCTGTGAGCTTGTAGATTGGCTATTTTAACGACAGTAATGAATGTAAAACCTACACACTGCATTTATTTGCTTGAGTAGTCAAATTTGGTCAAAGCAAAACCACTGTCACCTGCAAGGTTCACTTTTTTTGTTTTCTTCAGAACTTTTAATCTATTTGAAGCCAACAACTGACAAAATAAGAATATTGATAGCTTCATTGATGTAAGGGACGGTTATTATTTTCTTCATTTTTTTTGTTTCGTTTTTACTAAAAAGGAATTGAAATCCCCTCGATTAAGGTGGAATTAGTCACAAATGCCAATCAGTAGTTGAAGGTCAATGTAAGCATTCCAGTAAACCAAAGACAAACACATATCACTTACAACCCTTTAAAGTCTAACTCTAGACGATGCTGTACAAGAGCCATGTGTGTTTTAGCAAAACCACTGAGCACATTCACACAATGGCCATTTAGCTCTTATTGTACAGTACGTCACCAAGTGATGAGTGACCAAATGATGACTGGCATGACCGCAGTGGGAACATGGTCAATAGGCTCTATGCACAGCAACTGTATTGGAAAGACATTGGGCGGCTTTCTTAATTCTTTCATAGGTGTACCAATGATTCTAATGAATGCTCCGTTCCATTTAGTGTAGCACAGATATGTCAAACTTTTTTATTTCAAAATCCCCCCCTAACTTTCAGAGTTATCAGCACCCGGACACTGGAAGGAATTGGCAGCTGTGCATAGAGCTTATTCAATGAATATTAATAAATGAACGTTTCATACCCCAGGACAATGAGCTCCCCATATTTGACTGGGCCTTTGATGGAGGCCGGTGAGCAGGACATATTTTCTTGCCACTGCGACATCGGTGCTTCCTTCCGAGGAAGGGTGGTGCAGTGCTCTCCGATAGCGAATCACTCTGTCACCTGCTTCAAAGTCTAGTGGTTGTTGCTGTCCTTTACGCCACACTTAACCTGCAGACATCACAGGAAAAACACGTGTTAGGTTTAATTCTAAAATGAGGCATTCTCTCTTTAACCACTTAAGCCCTGTTTATACTTCAGTGTACGGCAAAAATAGCCTAAATCTTCACGCCCACACCGCACCAAATCCCGAAGCTTGTTAATCTAAATATTTATTTTTCAATATTATGAAAATGTTTGAAAATGTCCCTCTACAAATAGGGACGTCACATTTAAAGTGGTTAATACAAGTGTCACTTTTATAAAATTCTGATGTAGGTCGATCTAAAACCCAACTGTAGATACTTTTGCAGTTATTGTGGTTGTTACTTTAAAATTGACATACCACAATTATTCAGCAATAAGCATTCTGTAAGATCTTCAGATATCACCCCCACAAACATAGACAAATTGGAATGAATCGGAATTATGTATATAAACGGAAAATTGGAGGCAGACTAAACAAGCTAACCAATGTTGCAGATGCGGACAGATATCTGTTAGTTTAAGTGGAAGTACTCTGATTTTTTACGTAGGTAAAAGTATCAAAACCACAATGTAGAAATACTCTGTATTATAGTAGTATAAGTAAAAGTCCTGTATTCAAAATTGTACTCAGTACAAAAGTATTGGCATCAAAATATACTTTTATCAAAAGTATAAAACTCAAAATATTTCAAAGGTAGCAGATCAACAAGCTCACAATGCGTCACAACGCGAGGTGTTGTGAGCTTGAAGATCTGTAATAATACATCTAAATCTACAAAGTAACTTTTAAATAAAATGTTCAAATAATTGAGTAAAAAGTACAATATTGCCAAACCGGCCTGACACACAAGAGACATGTGGATTGTGTGAGCTAGTATAGCCTATAGACGCACTAGCAACAATGTTTAGTTTGTATTTCAGACAAAAAAATCAGAAGCAACGCCTGCAGTGAAGCTCTACATTTACTTACATGAAATAACTGCTGAAATAAATACAAGTTCACTGAGGTGTGTGTATGTGTGTGTGTGTGTGTGTGTGTGTGTGTGTGTGTGTGTGTGTGTGTGTGTGTGTGTGCATACGAAACAACACAAAACAATTACTTAAATGGCAAAAGGAAAAACCCAAGACAATTCTTTTCTTACTTACTTGACTTATCTTGAGTAGTATATCCAACAACGGCTGGGTAGAAGAAACTAACAGCTTCTCAAAAGTAAGTTTTGTAGTAATTATATATATATATATATATATTGTAGTAACAGCTCATCCGTTTGGTCAAGTCCTCAAGCCGCAATGTCTGAACTGAGGTTCATGAAGTGCTATTTATATGTGCTGCTCTCTCTTTCTCTCTGATTCAATCATGTACAGTTCTCTGACAGTCAGCATGAACAAAGGGTTATCTCTCTCTCTCTCAATTCAAATCAATTCAATTCAATTCAAAGGCGCTTCATTGGCTTGAGCATATCTTTATATTGCCAAAGAAAAAGTGGAGCAAGACAATGCAAAAAAAATACGTAGGTACAATCTTTCCACTCAAACAGAGAGCGTCTCCTTTCAAACCCCAATGGTTCTAATCAGCCCCCCGCCCACAGGAGTGGCCCAATTCTCTCACAACTTGCTACAAAAATCCCTCATGAAAAACTATATAATCTCCTACCTTTCATTTTCAACCTTCACATGTGTCTCCTTCTCTAATAATCAAAAAGTGCTATATATTTCATGCGTTATTATGATTCCCACACCGCGTCGTGGCAAACCCGCTGAGCGGGCGCTGTGATTGGTCAGTAGTCGCTGTGAGTGACAGTTCTCGTTTTTGCTACTATGCCTATACCTAACCTCAACCCTAACCCTAACCTCAGTAAAACTATGCCTAAACCTAACCCTAACCCTAACCCTAACCTCAGTAAGACTATGCCTAAACCTAACCCTAACCCTAACCCTAACCTCAGTAAAACTATGCCTGCCGGGGAGCCAATCAGACACGTAAGGCGGGTCTAAATCCAGGACGCGGCGTGGGATTCATAATAACGCATATTTCATCTCGCAATTTACTTCCGGATGGTTCGTTTTGCACTTTTTTTGCCACATCGGTCACGGGAAAGAAATAAGCGCTGCCGTGGTCTATGGAAACGAGCCCAAAAGTGCACCCAAATAAGCCCAAAATCGCTTATACAAACAGTCAGACCTGGCAACGCAGCCTACGCCAATCATGCGTGAGAGATCTACAAGCTATGGGGCAGAGACGCCACCGTATCTTAGCAACAACTACAGCGCTCACTCTCATTGGTCGTGTCACGCTAAGAGCAGTCTCCAGACAATGGCATCGCAGACAGCTTGCTGTTACTGCTGTAGCCATCACAGTTAGTCCCAGCGACGACGGACAGGGCGCTGTGATAGCTGCCATGTCGCTAACGCTAACGTGGTTGTCATGCCTGCAGCGGCTGTGCAATCACTTTGTCAACAATGCACGTTCGTGTGGTGAATGTCAATATTGCTGCTCAGTTAGTCCATTGTAGATGGTGTATGTTTGTGTGTGTCTTCTGGAGAACTATGTAGCTCCACAGCAACTACAGTAACTAACGTAATGGCAGGACCGCCCCGTGCAACGCATGTTAGGCTGCATTATGGTCATGTAGTACTTTCAGATAATTTCGCTCCGATTACAGCAGTGCTTATCAACCCTTTCACGCCGCCCCCCCCCCCCCCAATAAACGTACTTGATCTGGGGACCCCCCCATTCTGTTTGACTCCGTTCCACAAGTACATATTGTGAAAATAGCCGATCTACAAGCTCAAAACGCCTCACGTTGAGAGGCTTTGTAAGCTTGTAGATCGGCTATTTTCTACATGACTGCCTCTTTCTTACATTCTTTGACAATGTGGCCCATGTTTTCATAGTATAGTTTGTTGACTACTTTTGTTGCAGAAATGCTCATTTCCTTTACTTTCCTTTTTTTATTGTCTCCGCCAGGCCGAAAGGCATGGCGCAAGACTATGTTTCACCCCCTGTCCGTCCGTCTGTGATAGCTAATCTCTCACATCGTTGACTTGATCGCAGCAAAATAACAGCCCGATGAGTCAGTGAGAGCTGGATAAACGAGGTAAAATGTGTCAAAAGGAGTCTGTACGGCTGTCGATAAATGAACACATGACGTCGGTGGGAGAGGAGATATTGTGTCTTTTGGACAAACAGCAGCGTCGTGCTGATGTTTGTTGTGTGAAGCAGCTTAATGTCAGAGTGTTTGTGTTGGAGCGCCTCAGTGCGGCTGCAGAGTTCATGTGCAACCTCTTCCAGAGAGAGACAGAGACACTAGAAACTCTGCTGGGGAAAAAAAACACTGCTGGGCATTGACTTTCATATGGATATTGATCTACACACTGCAGGTATATCTGCTACACACACAACATCAAACTACACACTGCAGGTATGATGCAGCGTTTGCATTACAGCCAGCATGCCAGCGTAGTTCCCATATGGTTTCAAGGTGGGCTAAACCATATGGACCCCATGTCAGCAATGTCAGCGGCATCCACTTCAGTCCCAACTGCGATGCCCATGCAGGCTATAAGTAGCTTCTACCTGGCCCTTAGGTGGGCCCCAACTACCCATGTTTATGTGGGACCAAGGCGGGTCCTACCTGGGTTTGCCCATGCAGGCTTTAACTGGGTTCTACCTGGGCCCTAGGTGTACCCTAACCAACCACAGTGCAGTGCCCATCGCTCCAATTGTTGTGACGTCAGGGCTCTCAATACTGCACATTGGTGGAGGAGGAGGGGCCGCAGGGCGACCGCACACATCGCTGAACCAATGGTAGCCCACGGATGTTTCCTCTGGGGATTTACAATCTGCCCCTCTATGCCACATATCATCCGCACTACAGGGTCTTCACTGACCGAGCCACGGCCCCACTGACCCTCATGACGCTACGCCACTTATATGAGTTGCCAAGTGGCCGCGGGCGCTACGTGGGCGTGGCCGCGGGCTCGACGCGAGCCCCCGCGTAGCGGGGGCGAGCTTCTAGTTCATTCAATACTCAAGCAGGGGTAAAGTATTGTCATATTAGCACACACACACACACACACACACACACACACACACACACACACACACACACACACACACACACACACACACACACACACACACACACGCACACACACGCACATGCATACACATACTGTACACACTTGCACACACAGCCATGCATGTACTCAGTGTCACTAACCCTAAGTAGAACGCAGAGACATGATAAGGCATTTCTAGGTCAGGGCCGAGAGAAGCGAACAACTTCCCAGGAATAAAGTGTGACTATTCGATGTTTTACTAGCTCATCCCCCGCAAGCAGAAGCGCATTTTCCATGGAGACAGAGCACCGCAGGGACTTTTTCATCCTACCGCAGACGACCTTTCTGACTACGACACCGTAGCATCGTAGCTGGAGGAAAACGCATACGCCGTCCGAGTTAATGCTATGTCAAGTCCCCGGACATGATTCCAGGCTTTGTTTTGTCGCGAAGTCCCTGCCATGTAGGCCGGGCCAAAAAACAAATGTGATGTCAATGCAATAATAAACGAGCTTTGTGTTTGAGTGCGACCATGATAATTAGTCTCAAGACGGTGCGTTGGTAGAGCGAAGGCTCATAAAATATAGAGGCCATTTGGCCCGCACTCAAAAACAAATCTGTATTCTAAGTGCGTGGGCTGTTACACTAATGTTCGACACAGTTTAAATCTGGCAGTGGCACAGTTGAAAAACTTTGCTGGGAAGAAAGATGCTGACGGTTTCAGGCGGGCCGGCTGGTAAGATTACTGAGTCAGCTCACACACACGCATACAGTACACAAATAATCACACGCACACACGCACGCACGCACGCACGCACGCGCGCGCGCGCGCGCACACACACACACACACACACACACACACACACACACACACACACACACACACACACACGACACACACACGACACACACACATACAGTACAACCAATCATACACACACATAGATGCCACGGATTCGCACAAATATTCCTTTTTGTTGACTGGATTACCCCTGTGGCCACGAGGCTGTGCGTGCGTCACCATGCAAGACTCCCGACAAAATTGGGGTCACCACCAAACGGCGCAGTAACTCACCTGTCAAAGAGATGATAATGATGTTTATTAAGTCTATATCCACACAATAAGACTGTGTGTCTGTATCTCCCAAAGTGCCTACCCACAAAGCGAGCCTCCCCATTGTTGCCGTGTGCAAAAGGTCGGGTACACAATTTCAACTGGCGACCCCACAACGCTGCCTGGTGAGGCATGGGGAAGGAAAACAGCACATAAAACTCAAGATGGAAACGTCTGATAAAGATAATTTGTACAAGCAGAAATTTAAGAACGCAGAAAACAGTGTTCTAAATCATCTAAAGACGTTTGATGGGTGTTATTCTTTAATGGCCACAACAACTCTCCAACATCGCCAGCCGTTCCCATTGCCATTTTGACAACACCACCTTCACCTTATTACAGTATTAAGCTGTTTGCCCTTTTTTTTGCCATTTTTGTGGGTCCTACGACCCACAAAAATGCCACAAGAAAACAAGAGCCATGGGGTGGCTCTTTAACACCGAAATAGGAATCCAGGAGTGGCGTTTAGGGGGTGGCATAGGGTGGCAGCTCTGTCCGCGATGGACGCAAACTTTTTTTCTTCTGTAACTAAAAGTGTCAAGCCAAGTTGGTGCTTAATTTCTGAGCTAGCAGCATGCTTAAGCATAGTCGAGGCATTACATTTTCTTTATTTCGTTTATCGGTTCCACAGATAAATATTGTCAAAAATTGACGGTCTATATGTACACAACGCCTCACATGGCTATTTCCAAAAAGTGGGCCTCTTTCTTAGGTAATATTTCACAATTTGGCCAAAGTTTGTCGATTTTTATAGTATAGTTTGTTTATTCATTTCAGAAGTATTAAAAGTCCTTAAATTGTCCCTTTAGAAATATGCAGGTACCCTGTATACACTTATATTGTATGTTGGTTTGTTTGCTGTTGAGTGAGAAAACAATGTTGCACATTACATAATAGTTGGCACTCTGTAACTTCTTTTTATGAATAAAATGTAATTTTGTCCAATCTGTATGGTAGAGACTCTACCATAGAGTACGTTACGTAATAGAATATAACTTAAACAATTGGGGTGGTTGTATTTTGTCTCCCTGCTCTTCTATTGAGACATTTAGATTGTGTCAAAGGTCTCACCTACAGAATCTGACACGAATTTTGACCTCATGGTCAAGATTCAATTTATCTCCTGAGCAAGCAGGCAGGCTCTATTAACGCAATGGTAAAAATTCCAGGGAAAGCGGGTTCAAATAAGGGGTAGGGGGTAGAAGAGGAAAGTTACAAGATTTGCTTAAGTTAAGCAAATCATTTGGGTACCGGGACTCCCCAAAATAATGTGGGGACCCCCCTGGGTCCCGACCCACAGTTTGAGATCCACTGTTCTAATGGATCTAATGTAGTTGTTTAGTTAATCATTTCATTGGAAGTATATTTACAAAAGTCACAGACAACCTTAAACACTTTCAACGTGGTATCCCTATTTTGCAACTGGCCAATCAGGCGCAAACTGTCCATCCATCATAGGGGGTCTGCTGTTAACCAATTACAACACTCCTGTCTCCGACACTGAAATCGCAACACGGCAAACTTGATAATCCATGCACGTAAAAAATATATTTTCCAGCACATCTTTGTTATGCCAGCATTGTGGTGGGGAAGTAATGTCGGTGTCATTGGTGCAGTTTATAAAGACTAATGAAGACTCTTCCACACAGCTCCTACATTCACGCACACTCATAGACAGAGAGATGGAAAGAGAGAGAGGGAGTGACAGCAACAGAGGGACAGAGAGATGGAGTGTGTGTAACCCGACATCACACAATCCACCCCTCGTTATAACAAAGAATAAAGACATGTGTAAACAGCGCTGTGTTACATTGCAACTTATAGAAAAGTATCTTACAAAACCATATAATTGTGCATTTGCTGTCAGTAAAAAGTTATACATCCAAGTAGGATGTTAGCTTGGGAAAAACATTTGAAACAAATGGCATCAATGTTTCAATGTTTTGCATTCACTTCACTTTGTCTAAAACCTTTGGGACAAATAGCAGCAACGTTTTCATTATGTATATAATAGTAGTATTTACACTATTTCTATATATATACGGAGATCACTTGGTGCAGACAGGGCAGACATAAACATGTATTCCATTAATCCTTCTCCTGTCACAACAGCTCACACATCTTGCTGCTTTGCACAATGTTGTACTTCACCCAGCAGATATGAGAGTGTTTTGTCATTGTCTCCGCCAGGCCGAAAGGCCTGGCGAGAGAGTATGTTTTGCACCCTCTCTGTCCGTCCGTGTGTGTGTGTGTCCGTGTCCGTGTGTGTCCGTGTCCGTGTCCGTTTGCGTGTCCGTGTGTGTGTCCGTCCGTCCGTGTGTGTGTGTGTGTGTGTGTGTGTGTGTGTGTGTGTGTGTGTGTGTGTGTGTGTGTGTGTGTGTGTGTGTGTGTGTGTTCGTCGCCCCCTCCGTTTGTGAACAGCTAATCTCCGGCACCGTTGGCATGATCGCAGTGAAACTGTGCACACACACTCCCTGGATGTCAGAGAAGAACTTCTGCCCAAAATGTTTCACATGGGCCTGTTATAGCGCCACCAGGAGGCGGCTTTTTGCAAAACCTTTCTTCTTTTTTTTTACAGTACTCCTACAGATGTTTTCCAAACATCACCCAAATCGGTACAAAGTATCTCTATAGTCATTAAAGTCATTCAGATTTCTCATATTTCATCCTGATTGGCTAAGAATGGCTCTCAAAGTTTGCAGGACTGCTCCGTTTTGAACAAAATGCCTCAAATCATGAACACAGCGTGTGATTTCCGTGAAATTTTGCATGCACATTCCCACTAAGCAGAGGAAGAAATGCCACTCAAATCAGCCTCCTGGTGGCGCTATAACAGGCCAATTTGTGTTTTTACTTATAACTGCACCGATCTGTGTAAAACTTCGTATGTGCACTCCCTAAAGGCCAAGGAAGAACATTTGAAAAAAACTCCCATATCTGCTGGGCGAAGTACAGTACAACAATGTGCTTGCAGCAATATTTTTGAGCTTCTGTGATAGAGAAGGATATCAAACAGAACAATCATTGTCTGTATTCCTGCACTATCTGCATCGAGTGACCTAGGTTCATAGAAATAGATTTATTGGATATAATAGGTTCTTGGTTTACCAATGATCCTAGATTACTATTTCTATGCATTTGATGTATTACCTCGTGATCTCCTTGCTTACTGTAAATCGCTCTGGATTAAGAGCATCTGCTAAATGCCTAAATTGTAAATTGTAGAAACACTGTACATACAATCAGAGCAATTACCTTTAATCACTTTTGAAAAAATAATGTAAATGAATTGTAAAAACACTGTACTTAACAAAAAATAGCTGCTATTTGTGCACAACTTTGCAAAAGCTTATCCATAACCTTTCCTATGTGGATATATAGTCTAACTATTTCTGACAGCAAAAGCAAAATTCTTATGGTCTTGTAAGTTACACATTATTTCTATTCCCTTTTTATTGTACATACATTAGTTTGTTTTGATTGCATTGTTCCACTTTTGCTTTGGCATTGTTTTCTCATGCCAATAAAGCCTGTTGAATTAAAATTTAATTGAATTGTGCGTGTGTGTGTGTGTGTGTGTGTGTGTGTGTGTGTGTGTGTGTGTGTGTGTGTGTGTGTGTGTGTGTGTGTGTGTGTGTGTGTGTGTGTGTGTGTGTGTGTGTGTGTACTAGGACACCATTCTTGTCCTATTAAAATGTTTTTAGTACCACCACTGACATACTGACATACTGATATGCATGTGTATGTACAAGCGGCTTGACTACATCCCTCGTCTTTAGCGATTGCCTTTTCCCCCTTTTTTGTGGCAATTTCGCAATAACCATATACTTACAAAGCCATGAAAATGTTCATTTTCTGGTACATGTAGGTAAGGGTACGTCATAGGCAGACCTGGCTCCCTAGAGAAGACAGCACCCACTGCACACGAAATGAACTGGAAACTGAGCTACACTTCCTAACCGCCTGCCCACTGTACCAAGACACACAGAGACACATACTGTACATCCCACAGATTACAATCACCCAAGGAGAGTTTGAAAACACTAATGACAAAAAACTCCCATATCTGCTGGGCGAACACAGCAGCAAGATGTGTGAGCTACTCTGACTCTGTCAAACTGAACACAACCACCTTAAAGACTACTAATCATTGTGTGTATTCCTGCACTGTCTGCATCGAGTGACCTCGTTACATAGAAATAGATTTCTTGGACATTCTACTGTTTAGACTGGTGATAGGTTATTGGTTTACCTATGATCCTAGATTACTATTTCTATGCATTTGATGTATTACCTCGTGATCTCCTTGCTTACTGTAAATCGCTCTGGATTAAGAGCATCTGCTAAAATGCCTAAATTGTAAACTGCAGAAACACTGTACATATAAACAGAGCAATTACCTTTAAACACACTTGAAATGGTGTAAATTAATTGTGGAAACACTGTTCAGTACATAAAAAAAAGACACTTTTGAAAAACAGCTGCTATTTGTGCACCAACTTTGCAAAAGCTTATCCCAAGCTAACCTTTCCAATGTGGATATATAGTCTAACTATTTCTGACACCAAATGAACAACTCTTATGGTTTTGTAAGTGTGTGTGTGTGTGTGTGTGTGTGTGTGTGTGTGTGTGTGTGTGTGTGTGTGTGTGTGTGTGTGTGTGTGTGCTCCGTTTTTAACAAAATGACTCAAATCATGAACATGGTGTGCGATATCTGTGAAATGTTCCACACACATTCCCACTAGGCCAAGGAAGAAATGCCACTAGAAAAAAATCAAATCAGCCTCATGGTGGCGCTATAACAGGCTGATTCTGTTTTTTATCTATAACTGCACCGATCTGTGTAAAACTTTGTATGCACACTCCCTAGAGGCCAAAGAAAAACGTTTGCCCTGCATTTTTCACACCTGCCTTTTACAACGGCACCAGGAGGCCGACTTACATAAAACACAGTTTTAGATTTAATCCTTCAGATGTTATCCAAATTTCACGCAAATCGGTACACATGATCTCTATAGTCATGTGATCAAGACGGCTCTGTTAGATTTTTCATATTCCATCCTGATTGGCTAAGATTGACATCTAAAGTTTGTAGGAGTGGCCCGTTTTTTTTTTTTTTTTTTTTTTTTTACAAATCTCTTTATTATTTTTTTCAGACAAGTTAAAGTCAGTCATGTCAAGCAGTACAAAAACAGGTCTGATTTTTTTGGACAAAAAAACACAAATAAACAAAGCACATTATAACAAACAATAAAAATGGGTAAAGTAATCATGGTACATGTTAAGAGAGGTCATGAAAATGATAAGAATTAAAATAAAAACAAACAAGACAGACAATAATCAAAGACACTCAATCATACCAGGAAGGGGAAAGGAGAGAAGGGGGGAGGGGGGGGGGGGGGGGTTCTCTGCACAGAGCACTAATTAATTTCGTAATATGGGTGCCAATGAGGTCTGGTAAGGGTTACTAAAATTCTTTGGAGAAACATGGTAAAAAGAGTCGTTAAGAGAGAACTTGAGTTTGGTCTAGTCTCTCCTTCAAGGGAGACACTAATTTGTGGGTTCTTCCACCATAGTTAGGGTGTCAATGTGGTCTAGAACGGGAAGCCAAATTTTATGAAACATCTCCAAAGAGCCGTTAAGGGAGAACCTGATCCTCTCAAGTTTGAGACAGTATAGGATTTCCTGAATCCATCTATTGTGTGTAGGAGGAGAGGGGTGTATCCATTTAAGGAGAATAAGCCTCCTAGCGAGTAGGGTCGTGAAAGCAATAACTCGGCGTGCTGAATTGCGCACAACAGGCATTACTGTGGTTCCGAGAAGAGCAGTGAGGGGATCCGGGTCAATTGGTTCACCCAACACTACCCCAAGGGTGTTAAACACCTCTGACCAAAATGTTGACAATTTAGGGCAGGACCAAAACATGTGCATGTAATCTGCTGGCGATTGTTTACACCTATTACAAGCATCGGACCTCTCAGGGTATATTCTGGCCAGCTTTGCATTGGTATAATGGACTCTATGTAATATCTTGCACTGCAATAGTTTGTGCCTTGCACAAATAGAAGAGGTGTGACTGTGAACCAGGTCTATAGCATGGTCCCACTGATTATTGGACAAGGTGATACCGAGGTCCTGGTCCCAGGTAGCCCTCAGGGAATCTAAATGAGTCGAATTAACTGCAAAGATTGTGTCATATATAATTGAAGTAAGCTTCCTGTCACCCGCTCTAAGGGATAAAAAGGAGTCTATCACCGAGTCAGGTGGCCGGTTCGGGAACTGAGGGTTCTGACTTTTCACAAAATGCCTGATTTGAAAAAAGCAAAACATGTGAGATTTAGGGAGGTCGAATTCAGCAGACAGGGCTGCAAATGAGGAGAAGATATTGTCAGTATAAAGGTCTTTGATGGATCGCAGACCCTTGTCTGCCCAAATCCGAAATACAGGGTCAGTACATGATGGAAGGAAATGGTGATTCCTGTATACGGGTGCTAGATTTGAGGACCTGTGTAAACCAAATTGCCTTCTAAACTGGTTCCAAATCTTTAATGTATTAACTACGATAGGGTTTTTGGACGCTTGCTTAACCGGGAGGGGTAGTTGAGAGCAGACCACCGACCATAAAGAGAGATTCGAGGAAGCTCCCTCCATGTTGGCCCATTGGGGTTGTACTGCAAAAATCAAATTAGTATTCCAGAAAGTTATTTTATGTATGTTAGATGCCCAATAATACTGACGGAGATTGGGAAGCGCTAAACCACCCTCGGTTTTTGGGAGTTGAAGGACCGTGCCTCTGATTCGAGCCTTTTTATTACACCATAAAAATGAGTTAATGAGCCGATCGAGAGTATAAAAAAAAGATTTGCTGATGAAAATCGGAATATGTTGAAAAGGATACAAAAAACGGGGCAGCACCACCATCTTTATCAAGTTTACACGTCCTAATGAGAGAGGCAAGGTAGACCATCTAGCCAAGTCAGACTTAAAACGTTCCACCAGGGGGCTGATGTTCTTTGCGAATAACTCTATGAAAGTTTTAGTAAAGAATATTCCCAGGTATTTAAATCCCTCCGTAGCCTTTTTAAAGGGAAAGAGAGTTTGAGGAAGCTTGTCGGCCAGAGCGTTAACAGGGAAATATTCACTCTTCTGGAGGTTAAGTTTGTAACCAGAGAGTTTCTTGAATTGCTCTAGGATGTGTAAAATTGCAAGAACAGAAGATGACGGATCAGAAATGTACAACAGAAGGTCATCTGCATATGAGGAGAGCTTGTGCATAGAGCCAAAGGCCCGTTTTGAACAAAATGCTGCAAATCATGAATGCAGTGTCCAATTGGGGTGAAACTTTGCACGCAGAGTTGCACTACGTTGAAGAACAAATGCCACACTTTTAACATTGCCCTACTACTGTATAACGCCACCAGGAGGCCGATTTTTGCACATTCTTTCTTTTATATTACTCACTTACTTACAAATTGTGTCCAAACATCTCGCAGATCGGTACACATTCTCTCTAAAGTGATCAAGACGGATCCGTCCGTTTTTTCACATTCGATCCAGATTGGCGAATTCCGAACATTGCTGGCCCACAATAACCTACCTGACCTGGTGGAGACCTGTGCTCCGAGGAGCACTTTTTCTAGTTAATCATGATTTCAAACTCTCCTTGGGTGATTAATCTGTGTAAAGTATGTGTCTCTGATGCTTGGTACAGTGGGCAAGTGGTTAGAAAGTGTAGCTCAGTTTCTACCTCATTTTATGTGCACTCTTCTCTTGGGAGCTGAGTTATATAATATTATGAAAATAACTGCTCAGAAACGGCATGGTCGCTGACATTGACAGGTTGGTTAATGCAAAAAGAGATGTCAGGTGCCTGGAAGCAGCAAGTGACTGAGATGAAATGTCACGCTGGCTACCCCAGGTAAAATTGCCATTTTGGCAATCATTAAAAAGGTTGTTGTTTTTTAACTTTAAAAAAGTGGTTATTTCTTGGAAGCATTTAGACATAATATGGTGATTCATTGTCAAAAAAGTCTGAGTTTGATTGTTGGAAGCAGGCCTGCATAAAGAAAGGTTGTGTACCCATGTATACATTTGTAGCAGAGACGGTATTTCAAATGTAATTATTCTATTTTAAAATGGTTTATTGGGGCTCCTTAAACAAAAATAGCATGTTTTCTTCACCTCTCTTACAACATTTATTGTAGCCTACAACTGTGATACCAATAATACAATTCTTAATAATAAATCAAATGTGTAAAGGCAGTTGTAGCAGTGACTGAGAGGACAGGCTGAAAAACAAAGCCAATTGTGACAGCTGTGTAAGTAAAACGTGCGCGAGCGCACATGCGTGTCTGCAACTGGTCACGGCCTTCATCAAGTCACCTTTAGACCAATGTGGCCCTTACCCCAAAATGAGTTTGACACCCCTGTTCTATATCAATGATTATCAGAATATAGTTTTAACCTTTTAACTAATAACTTTTTTTTTGGTTTTAACCTAGAAATATCACTAGAACACCTTTAAAATACTAGTATACTATTCAGCAAATTACTTCATAATGTTAATTAGATGTAAGCTAAACACTGATCAATTGTACTCTCAAAGCTCTCATTGAACCCAATATAGAAACATGTGCTAAGAGCAGCTCTGCTACAGTCCACAGTTGCCACATACTGTACTGTATACAGTATGTATAGCCTGTATGTGATTTATATTTATTTCCACCAGTCCAGAGGTCAGGCCAGAGGTACGGTTTGTAGTTCTCACTTATTTATTATTATTTCATTATTTATGTGTCAGACGTTCAATAATAATCATGGATATACCCATATTTCAATAATGGGAAAGAAATAAAAAATGGCTTTCAAGAATGACAAAGGACCCTCATGTTAAACTGGCAGGTATGGTCCTTTATGGCAGTGGTTCTGAAAGTGGGGCCCAGGGACCCCCAGGGTTCCTTGAAGGGGTTCCGAGGGGGTCCCCAGGAAAATGTATGAATAAAGCATCAAAATCAGTTTAACCACTTTAAACCTATTTTATACCTCAGCTGTTTGAAAATAGCCAATAGCCAAATAGCCAAAAAAAATGTATCATCTTGCAAAAAGTCCCTGGCACAACATATATTTGAATAAGGGGTCTGTGGCTAAATACAAATCAATGCGGGGGTCCTTGACTTGATAATGTTTGAGAAGGACTGCTTTTTCATGTCAAGGACCCCCAAACCGATTATGTATTTGGCCAAAGTTCTGATTCACAGTCCTTTGACAATGCAGCCTGATCAAAGGCTTTTCAGTTGATTAAATCTGGCTGTTGTCAAACTGAGATAGACAGGTATCAGTATGCAGAAATAACAATGTCCTATGATTAACTTGAGTAGTTCATTCATTATTTGAACACACTAGGTTTTTCTGGTTGATATGCAGCCTGAAAATCCCATCCTATTAGCGAGTTATGGCTTTACAATTCTGTAACACTGCTGTAGCGCCCCATATGTGTGCAATTTAGTTGCACATGTGGTCCCTGGTTTGGCTATTCTGATAGCAGACCCCTACTGTACCTACACACAGCTGTTT
>NC_139942.1:13099846-13152346 GCF_963454915.1 Gymnoscopelus microlampas | reverse complement strand
TTTGAATAGCCAACATAAAAATATAAAATGACACAGATGCTTTCCCGGTGTTAAGGGGTTAAGAACTTAAATTACTTGTTATCTGTCATAACGCATCATAACTTGTTAAAACCATCTGTAGTATCCTCATAGCTTCATAGGCGGCGGGTGAGCTTGACAATTGGGAAGGCTGGACGCCAAAATCCTGTTTCTGGGCGATTTTTGTTAGTTTCTTTTTGGTTTTTGTTTACTTTATTTCGGTTACAGGGTTAGGGTTAGGTTATTTAATTCTTATTTTTGCCTGATTTTACTGATTTATTTTCTAAAAATTAACTAAATAATGCTGCGCACATATATTATATATAATTTGCACAATTTCCCAGCATAACATTTGGGAAGGCTTAGCCTACCCTAGCCTTCATTACCCATCGCCTATGCATAGCTTTGTTTTATGTTTTGCAGGCTCTAATCAGTCAAAGAAGAATCATTCCAGAGCTGCTGCAGTGTGTCTGGTGCTGCTGAGTCTTCTATTGGCTGTCTTCATCATTGGTCTGGTCATAAAGTGTGAGCATCATAGATAAACGCTTTCTTTACATGTTATATTTGTGTCGCTAATAGTGTTGATGGCTGTTGATTGGAATACTTTGGCCTCTATTTGGGTCAGGACTCAGGTGGACTGGAGAGGCGTGCAGCGGGTGGGAAATTTGACTATTTCTGTGCTGTGTTTTTCTCTGCCTGTGTGTATGTTGTGTTTAGGGGACTCACAGCACGATATGCTTCATTCACCTGCTTAGACGGACCGGCGTATAGCAAAGTGCATGCTTGTCCATTGCTATTTTCAGCACATTTTAGTTGGCGGAGGCAAAACCATGATAGATTTCCCTCAAGATGGAAAACATAATTTAACCTTTTGAAATTCTAACCCACACATGAAAATGATTAAATGCTTGTGTCCCACAAAACTATTGTATGTCACAATGCACAATATTGAATAAGGTTGTGTATTGCCAATAAGTTGGTGATACGATGTATCACAAGGTCACAATTCAATATATTGCGAGATTGTAAGCAATGTTGAATGCACTTGAATGCACTTATTGTAAGTCGCTTTGGATAAATGACTGTAATGTAATGTAAAGTAAAAGGCAATATATTGCAATTTTCTACTAAAATAAAATGTAAATTGTTTCAAAAGAAATCCAAAATAGCCAATCTACAAGTTCACAACGCGTTGCAATGCTACAGTATGTTGTGAGCTTGTAGATCAGCTATTATGGCAAAATATTGACAAAATATTTTTCTTCTTATGGGGGTCCCTGGCACAAAAGCTTTTAAAATGGGGAACCACAGCCAAATGTATGGGATCCTCGACACAAAAATGTTTGAGAATGACAGGTACAGTTTAAACACCCCACCATAGCATATGCATACTGTATAGCCTACTCTGTTCAACTAGGCGGGGGGCCTTCATTCTATACAGCAGTGTTTCCCAAAAAGTGGGCAAGACCCATGCTTGGGTCGCGGACCCATTTTTATGGGTCACGACACAAGTAAATATCCTTTTTTTTTTGCTAGGAAACCTTTTTCATTATTTCAAAATATTTTCAAAAATAAAAAGTAGTGAAAAAAGCCGATCTACAGTAAAAGCTCACAATGAATCGCGTTGTGATGCATTGGGAACTTTTCACTAGTTTGGGTCCTGGGGAGACAGCACTGACAGGGCCCATACCTTTGCAAGCAAAACAATGATTGACTAAAACCTATTCAATATGCATGATTTATACTTTGTTGTATGATCATATCATGTACTAGACATAGCTGATCATTGCTTAAGCCTAATGATGAGAATATAGTGGACTAGTGTCTAAAGCTTCAAATGATCAGTGTCAAACATATTAACTGTATTATTTCCTCCCAATACATTTTCTACATAACCTGTGCTTGGTGGACTGTTTTAGTTTGTTGTTGTTGACCCTGCACCTCCTGCACAAGGACATCTGTTTGATCTTGAGATAAATGATAAAAAGTAGTGAAAAGAGCCGATCTACAGTAAAAGCTCACAACGTGTCGCACCGTGATGCATTGGGAACTTTTCACTAGTTTGGGTCCTGAGGAGACAGCACTGACAGAGCCCATACCATTTGCAAGCAAAACAAATGATTGACTAAAACCTAATTCAATATGCATGATTTATACTTTGTAGTATGATCATATCATGTACTGGACATAGCTGATCATTGCTTAAGCCTAATGATGAGAATATAGTGGACTAGTGTCTACAGCTTCAAATATGACCAGTGTCAAACATATTAACTGTAGGCCTATTATTTCCTCCCAATATATTTTTTACATAACCTGTGCTTGGTGGACTGTTTTAGTTTGTTGTTGTTGACTCTGCAACTCCTGCACAAGGACATCTGTTTGATCTCGAGATAAATTATGTTTCTTCCATGAGTGTGGATAACGCGCACATTGATGTGGGAGCTGACCAGAACAACCATAGTCTTATACTGTTGGCCACTAAGCAGCTCCACTGAGAAGTTTGGGGTTCAGTGCCTTGCTCAAAGACTCTTCAGCTGTGAAATAGGGCTTAAAGGGATTGTTCACCCGATAATGACTTTTTTTCTAACGATTAGTTGTTTTTTGTCGCATTCCTAAGCAACCTTCCGGCAACAAGTGCGCTCCTCTAGCACTGCTCTAAAGGTCATTGTTACTCAATACACCTGCAACAAACCCATTGTTAATATGGTTAAGCACTATCTAACCTAACCGTGAATACTCCTCCCTTCTCCAGTCCAATAAGCAGGAGATAAATGAATGGTGAGCGGTCATTGTTGAGAAATAAACATGGATAGGGTTTATTTCAAAATAATGATCTGCTCACCACAAATTATTCCAATTAGGCTGTTACACATCTATTTAATACGGCAATTAATATGTTGATAACAATTGTGTTAATATGTTGTTACATTTAATGTAACAACACAAATATTTCATTGATAGTAAAATAATTCAATTGCTTATGGTAAAGAAAGATCTTGTTCATTACCTATGCCAGGTGTGTCCAGTATAACAGGTCAAAATGATGTCACTGCATTGACAATTTCCCACCTCAAATGTTTTCCAGATCATTCTTTAGTGTAGCTACTGTTTAGCTGTAAAATTACATTGTGTGTTTGTTTTGCACAGCTGCCTTGTTGAATAGGGCAACAACCATTCATATGCATTGTCTGCAGCAGTCTGATAGCAGCGGTTATTATAGAAAAATAACAGACTGTTGAATTTAGTGATTGATCAATCAGGATCAAACATTCAACCAAACCGTGTAATAAATACCAAACATCTGTCACCACGCCCCACCCACCACGCCGTTCACTGAGCTTCACACCGGTTCACCGGTTACCCCAAAATAGAGTCCTTTGTTTCACCGTCAATTGAAGATTATCAGAACAAAGTTGTGCATACAGTGAAGCTCATTATTTGTATTGATTCTCCTTCTTGCAGATTCTGAAATGAATACAGAGAAAGACAACCTACAGTCCAGATATAACAATGTAACTGAACAGAAGGATCAAATACAGTCCAGTCTTGACCAGCTACAGTCCAGTTATAACAATGTAACTGAACAGAAGGATCAGATACAGTCCAGGTTTGACCAGATACAGTCAAGATATCACAATGTAACTAAAGAGCGAGATGACCTGAGGAGGAGACTCTGTGGTCAGTGAGACATCACTGTTTTTATTAATTGTTACATAATGTTGTTCATCATTTACCATTAATATGAGCAAACAGTTGCTGACTTTATTATTTTGTTGTTAGAATCATATGGATTTAAATTTGATGGTGGTGCGTATTATTACGTCTCTACCGAGAGGAAAACCTGGGAGGAGAGCAGACAATACTGTAGAGAGAGACAATCAGACCTGATGGTCATAAACAGCAAAGAAAAACAGGTGTGTGTGTGTGTGTGTGTGTGTGTGTGTGTGTGTGTGTGTGTGTGTGTGTGTGTGTGTGTGTGTGTGTGAGTGTGAGTGTGAGTGTGTGTGTGTGTGTGTGTGTGTGTGTGTGTGTGTGTGTGTGTGCGTGCGTGTGCATGTACAGTATGTATGGGTGAGCATGTGAGTGTGAGTGTGCTGTGCGTGCAACATATCTGTTGTACAGTTTGTATTTCAGTAACCAGCATCTTTTATGTCCAGGACTTTCTTGCGAGAGTTTCTGGCAGAGACCAGAACCTGTGGCTGGGTTTGACTGACAATCAGACAGAAGGAGTCTGGATGTGGATAGATGGAACACGACTGACCACACCAATGTAAGACTTTACCTTACGTTTAACTTTTCTTTATTTTAACTAACATTTTAACTATATTCCACATATTTGCTGCCTTTGTCTAAATGGTATTTGTGTTAATATGACAATTATACCTATTGTCTATCACTATCCAGTTAATTTGTATCTAATATCTAGAATATAATTTAAGGTCATGATTAACAAACACAATATTTACAGGGGAAAACATGTAACATTATTGAAATGTGTTCAATGTTCCTACTTCATCAGGTACTGGGCCCCTGGTGAGCCAGATAACAAGTTTCAACAAGAGGTAGAAGACAGTGACTGTGCTGTGTTGTGGAATGATGAAAAGAAAAGATGGTTTGACAATGCATGTTCTCAAGCTAACCGTTGGATCTGTGAAAGAGTTCTGTGTTGAAATCATCATTTTTACAATGTATCAAGCTGGTGTGTTGATGGGTGTATTCATTCACATGTGGTAGTTAATGTGTTTGCTTTGGTTTAACTGCCTTATAATGTATACCCAATATGCACTGTAGATATTACATTACAATTTATATTAATATTTTCATTATTAAAGTGGAGCCTATAGAATGAGAATAAAATGAACTTAACAGCTGTTTGTTACATTTTAATACCATGTCATTGTTCATATAGACTAGGGGACCAGATGTGGCTTCTATCAACAAATGCACAATTCCTATTTATTCCCTTTTAATATTATATACATTTTTGATTTTCAATTGGTTTGTTTAATTTTTGCTTTGGCAATGTACACGTCTGATTTCTTATGCCAATAAAACCCCTTTGAATTGAATTGAATTGGATTGACAATGTGTCTATCTGGCCACCAGGCTGTTGCAGTATGCTACAAGGAGAAGGAGGCAGTCAAAACCAAAGTGTAATAATAATAACCATCATCATCATCATCATCATCATCATAGTTTGAAGTTACAGTTACAACTAGAAGTGATCCCTCCTGTATGTAGGTTTGACCTTGGGTTAAGGCAATGATTAGGTTAAAAACTACTTTTTAGGTTTTGATTTTGTTAGCATAGCTTAGCATGACACAATGACCAAATACAATATGTAAGGCACCGTTCCCGGGTGAAACAATATAATAATACATATAATAATAAATAATAATATTAATAATGATGATGATGATGATGATGATAATGATCATCATCATCATAGTTTGAAGTTACAGTTACAAATGTGTCTCCTGTATACAGTGCTGGGAAAAGTACCAAAATGTTTTACTTAGATAAAGGTATCAATACTGCAATGTAAAAATACTCTGTTTTACAAGTCTGGAATTCAAAATTTACTTGAGTAAATTTATGACATGCATGGAAGACAGACAAGGGTGTGCGTGTGCGTGTGCGTGTGCGTGTGTGTGTGTGGTGTATCCACTTTTGCTGTAAATTATACTGTAAATACAAATCTTAAGACGTGTCCGATGTGTTGAGTACTATTATCACAGAGGAGGGAATGATATACCAATATCCTGAGACATGCTGCATCTGTGAAATTATTATCAACTGAATTCCTCATTTTCACAATGCATCAGTTTGGTGTGTTGGTACGGCTACATAATGGTGTGTGTTGAAGGAACATTTGCTTTATTATTTATTATTATTAATAATTTGCTATGAATTATGCCTGATCATGTGATGAAATGTTTTATGTTGGGGACAAAGGGATTCTACTGTTGCGCCTCAGCCTTAAGCGGCCAGTCCGGTGCGTCACATGGGTATGGACAATAGATGCAATGAGAGAAGAACGTTGGAGCAGCATGGACAATTTAAGCCTTTTATTTAATGCAGTGCAAGTAAAGGGTTTGACTGACGTTTCGGTCTTTCGACCTTCCTCAGAGTCATGACTCTGAGGAAGGTCGAAAGACCTTTTATGTTGGGGCTTGTTTTAATATTGCTGCTATTACTATGATGATCTGATTATGGTGATCTGCTGCCCTAGAGAGGGTGACGTTACTTGGTGAACAGGTGATCACAAACCAGAGCGGCAGGGCAAACCATTTTCCAACCACACACTATAGAATAGAATAAGATTCTACAAATCTTTTTGTTTATTTAATAGAAAAGTCGGGCTGTTCATATTACTGTTAATTAATAACTGACCTTATAATGACAGAAAACGGAATGTGCGTTGTTAAAGGAGACATCCGGTCATTTTAAGTGTTATGTTTGATGTGTGTCAAATCACTTACCAACGTAGAAATGAAAATCGCGTTACTCCACAGATCCCCCTATCGACCCCCACCGTTGGCACAATAGGAGTCGCCAGGATAGCAGCAATTCGCCTATTTTAACAAATGTAAAGTCTGTTTTTTTGCTTCTAGTACTCATTGTTGAGTCCCATGATAACGTAACAGGCGCTAAAACTCCCGACAAGCTAACGGCTAATAACAGAACGAGCTAATGCTGGTTGCTGGTTTCTCTCCCGACCTGGCAACCTGGGGCTGCCATGCAGAGAGATAAGCAGCCCCAGCGTTAGCTCGTTCTGTTATTAGCCGTTAGCTTGTCGGGAGTTTTAGCGCCTGTTACGTTATCATGGGACTCCACAATGAGTACTAGGAGAAAAAAACAGACTTTACATTTGTTAAAATAGGCGAATTGCTGCTATCCTGGCGACTCCTATAATGCGGTGGGGGTCAATAGGGGGATCTGTGGAGTAACGCGATTTTCATTTCTACGTTGGTAAGTGATTTGACACACATCAAACATAACACTTAAAATGACCGGATGTCTCCTTTAATTCAGAAGCCGCTCTAACAGTGTGTTTACATGTTGTAGTTTATGTGTTTGCTTTGGTTTGTCTGAAAAAGGTAGTGCACGCACATCCGTGGCCCAGGTGCAGGTGTTTTGACGAGCAATAAAATACCAAGCGGAGCTTTTTGCAACTTCACCAGTGCAGACTGTTTTGCGTCTGCCTTGTGATTCTATCCAATATGCACTATGTGGGCATTACATAACCATTCATATAAATATTTCCATCACTTAGTATAACACGTAATAACATGAATTCATTCTGCCTCTTGGCCAGTGCTTACTTGTAAAGGAGATTTTGTCTATACAACAACTATCTGTTCCATTTAAAACAATACATTCAGATCATTAACATGTGTTGCGCATTCTGCTGAAACTTGGTTTGTTCCAAATCTTGTTAAAACAGTGAACGTTTGAAACAAACTGAACGTACATTAATAAAACAGTACATGACCTAATTATTGGCAGCACTGCAAATTATCCATTTGTGTCTGTTTTTGAGACACCAGGAAGTTGACCTTAACTGTTTCACCTCTATGATAAAGAATACACTTTTGCAACAAATGTACAGTATGTGCAAATTAATACAAAACGCCCCTGGATTTGGACTTCCTTAAATTTAGGACAACTAGACCATACCCGGTCGGCGCAGCGCATCCGTGGGGGGATATGCGCACATGATCTGGCAACCCGGGAGGCAGTTTGTCCCATAGCTGGGCAGCCGCAGCTATGGGACGACATTCTTTGACACAAAAACGCTAATAAGAAGCTGAGATTTGATGAAATTGAAAAACGGGCTTCACAGTTAAGTTCAGATGGTAATGGTCAATGGCTGTGTGCAAAATCAGAGCAATTGGTCCAGCCAGTGGGGAGAACCGGGTAGCTTCACCACCACCACCACTACAAACGCACGCACAGAGGTTACTAGAATTATAGTAGGATATAAGGAGGAACAACTTCAGATATTTACATACTAGTCCATATCTAAACAACAATATCAGTTGCATTTTTAACATAATTATAAGGAAACAACTTAAAATGAGAAGTTCTGAAGAGGCAGCTGTACAGGCAGCAGAATGGAATTTCACAGTGATGACATCCCCAGTGAAGGAAATGACTATGTGCATACTGTAATGATGGCGGTTGGTACAATAATGGCCTATAAATGGACATTGTAAATGTCTAGCATTCAACTCTATTTGCAAGGCTCTGGAAGCCTTTCTAATGTCAACAATTAAATGTATGAGTATCCCATTATTTGTTTATACAGCGTGAGTTTACCAAGGTGGACTCTTCCACTCCTGATATCACTAACTGCTCATGAATATTGAGTATATGTTGAAGATATCACATTGATGACAGTTTGAGCTTGTACAATTTTCTAAATGGTATGAAAGCTATTATAAAATAGGACCTTATAACACTGTTACTGAACAAGCACTCTATAGCAATGATTACTATCATAATATAGAGCTATTTACAATTACAATTACAATTACTATTTACAATTACAGTTAGTTTGACTCGATTCCACAGATGAAACTTGTGAAAATAGCTGATCAACATGCTCATGCAGAGCATGGGCAACTGGCGGCCCGGGGGCCACATGCAACCCCCACCTTCACTTAATGCGGCCCGCAGGTTACGTAACATCCGAATACTGATATATTATTGATTTCAGCTGTTACAATTCCAAACATGCAAACGTGACCCGCTTGAATTGCTTCAGTCTATATTAGTAGCTCAATGACTAGTATTAAAATTCTATTGTCTTTTTTATGTCCAATGTATTTGTATTTAAGTTCATAACGTTAACATAAGTGTATAACTAATGCATTTGAAATTAAATAAAAATGATACTTTTCAGGATTCCAATTCATAAATAGCCCCTCAAAGAAATCGGGATTCCAATTAAAAAATAGCAAGGGATCATCTATAGGAGAGTGAGCTGTTTTAAAGTGTTGTTGTATAGGTGGACATGACAGCCAACGGTCCACTCTGAATCACCCAGACTGAATCATTCCAATGAGGATTTGTTCCATCATTTTATTGATGCAAGCAAAGACATTAGAACAAGAAAACCATCCATTCCATTCCTGTAGAGTCACTGTCTGCTGGTAAAGCTGTACTATGTACCTTTCTTTTGTAGTGAATACAATGTTAATTTGTCCAATTTGTATGTTAATACAATATAACTAGTGTATCTTGTATGGTGGAGTATGCTAACACAATATAACAGACCAGTGGTTCTCTAAGTAGGGTCTGGGGAACCCCAGGGGTCCTTGAGGGAGTATCAGGGGATCCCCAGCAAAATGAGTTAATGATAACATCAAAACCACGATAATCCCTATATACATACTGTAGAGTATTTGAAAATAGCTGATCTCCAAGCTATTTTGTGTCATATCATGACGCGTTGTGAGATTGCATCTACTATTTTCAAAGTCTTGAAATAATTTGGAATATTATGCAAACATTTTAACAACACAAATCTTGTATGGGGGTCCCTGGCATGAAATATTATCAGACGGGGGTCTGCGGCCAAATAAAAGGTTTGAGAACTAGTGATTTGTACAACTGGGGTGGTTGTATTTGGTCTCCCATGCTCTTCTATTGAGACATTTATATTCCGGGTTCCAATCTGGGGTAGAACGGGAAAGTTACAGAGTGCAGCTTTAACGTCTCTTGTCTCTTCATTCCTTCAGTTTAGTTAGATACACTTTACATAGATAGCGTGCGTGCGTGTGTGCATGTATGCCCGTGCATGTGGATGTGTGTGCATATGTGACAGGGTCAAAGCAGGGGGGTGAAACCAAATTGTAACATTTTTTATTGATGATGAAAAACCTGTATTACGCACTTAAAAACATCATTCTCTTAACTATATTTCTGCACTGCATGTTTTATGGTTGACAATGTATTTCCCCCCGGTCCCCGAGCCACTTGACATTGGACTCCCCTATAGGCTGTGTGACATTGGCCTTGTGACAGCGGACGGCCAATGTCCCCAGGTCACGCTGGTGGCAGAGCGAATGAGGGCGGAGTAGGGTGTGGCCCACCTTATTCAAAAGTGAGCGCGAGCCACTTGGACAGCAGAGAGACAGGCATACAGGGCAGTGTGGAAGTGACAGCCAGAAGGGACGGGTGTGCACAGGAGGAGCAGACATACCACGGAGCAGAGGTGGGGAATACAGTGATCGCGGCACGTACCAAGCCACCAGCAGCGGACGGTGAGCAGACGGCGCAGTAGCAGCAGAGACGGGGAGGACAGACAGACGAACCAAGGAACGGAGGAGAGGTCCAGTGGCGATAACGTTGCGCGCTTCACACCCTCAAAGCCAGACGTACAGTCTGGCGAGCGAGTAAGTGTCCTTCTATGCAACGTTACCTTTATAAACCCACGGTCCTAAACCTCATATGTGAAATATACCTGAACAGATGAACTGGTTCTAGTTTCTATGATTGCAGGCAATACGCACGAAGACAAGAAGAGACAGTGATTCCTGGCCTAAACCCCCGCTCCAGTTAAACCCCATATAAGGACATTCCCACCTTTTGCATTGAACCGTGATGAGTATATGACATATAGCAATTGAATTGGCACTTGGCACTTTACTGCTTCAGTAATAGTTGGCACTTTAACGCTAAATTCATTATTTATTTGCTATAGTTTGCACAAGCCCTGTCTGTTTTTAGTGTTTGGTGATTGTCTGTATTCCTGTATTTTAGTTAGTTAGTGGGCGCATTAGGAGGTTGAGGTTTTAGAATTAGTGTTATATTTTGTTTATGCTTTTCAATATTTTATGGCTTATAGACGCCACTGTATTAGCTTAATAAAATAGATTACCTTTTTATACAAACCTGTTTCCGTCCAGCTTTCTCCAAGGGATATGTGTTGAAGTGTTGTTCTCATTTAAAAGTATTGTACTTACCTGGGTAAACTCGAACCTGTGAATAGCCTAAGAAAGAGTGTTACAGAGGACCCTACCTCTTAAATAAAAAGGTGGCGTAGTCTTGCAGTACCTAACAAACAGTATTATTCTCACAGTAATTACGCACCCCGCACTTTACCGTGCAACTGATATTTTATTGTTGTGAGTTTAATGTGTATTGTTATTTATTTATTATTGAGACAAAGTAAAGAGTGTCAGCATTCTAAAAAGAAGTGGCAAGTTACATGTGACAACCTGGCCACCGTCACATATTTGGCGTAGCGCGGCAGGACTGGGTAGAGAACAACACAAAATCCCTAAGAGAAACTGTATTGAAATTTTGCTGTTTTGCTGCTTTTTGTTTTGTTTTGTTTGGTTGAATCAAGAAAGTAATGATGATGATGCCAGTGTATCCAGGGGCACCGTGGCTACCTAAGTTTTCGGGCATAGAAGGTGAGGAGAAATACAGGGAATGGAGAGAACAGATTAAAGGATTATTGGGCACTCAGGATTTAACAGAGGAGAAAAAAGTTGCTTTTGTAGTACAGACCCTTACTGAGGAAGCTAAGCGACAAATTAGTGTAATTGACAAGGAAGATCGCAATACAGTGGCCAAAGTCTTTAAATGTTTAGACACGTTGTATAAAACATCTGTTTCTGCTTCCCAAGCTCGTGCCTTGTTCTATGGCTGTGCGCAACGCGCAGGCGAAAGTGTGCAGGCTTATATTTTGAGGCTTAGAGAGTTGTTCTGCGGGCTGCGGCGGCTCGACCCAGACACCGCTCCCTCCGATGCCATTCTGCGAGAGCAGTTACTTGTAGGACTGTCTGAAGGCCCTCTGGGTCAAGCCTTAAGAATATATGCCCGTCGAAACCCCACAGAAGACTTCGCCGCCCTAAAAAATGAGGCCTTCCTACTAGACACTGAACATAGAAGAGAAGGGACTGCTGAAATCTTGTGCCATGCTGTTAAACCTGTCTCTATCCCAACACCCTCACAGGAATCTGAATGGAGAGAGAAACTGAAACAGGAGATTATGGAAGACGTCAAATCGCAAATGCAGGGGTTTACGCAGGAGCTCATGAAAGAGATCAGACCGCTCCTTCGACCCAACACCACCGATACACGACCTCGCGGTTCGCCTCCATCTGAACGACGCCGGGAGCCGTACCAACGCAACGAGTGGGATGAGGGAGGTAGGCCGATCTGTAGGAGCTGTAGGCAGTCTGGGCACATTGCTCGCTTTTGTAAATCTGACCCCAATCATTTAAACTAGTACGCCCTGTCGCCGAGGTCCGGGAGACAGGGGTGCAGCGCGCACTCGCCAGATCAAGGGCTAATGAAGTGTTTATTGGGGACTGTCCGACTATTGGGATCACTATGGGAGGAGTCCACTTAAGGGGGTTACTGGATACTGGGTCACAAGTCACATTAATGCAGCAAAGCTTATTTGAGGAAAAATTCTCACACCTAACGTTGGGAAATGGGCCCCTTGTTTTTAAATTACGCGCCGCTAATGGTCTTGACTTACCGTACACTGGCTATGCCATATTGGACCTAGAGCTGGAGGGAATGAAGATCCCAGGGAGAGGAGTTGTAATCGTGAAAGATGAACATTGTACTCAACCGCTGATTATTGGGATGAATGTCGTGAACGCTGTATGGCATGCCCTCTTTAAATGGCCTGGGAGGCCTGTGTTTCCATGTCAGCAGGGAAGGACGCTGTGGAAGGACGCATTCGCCACCTGTAGGAGGGTGGAGGCAGTGACGAACGAAGATGGGTCCATCGGTTATGTGTGGCCGGTCGGCCGGCGGAAGATTCGAATCCCCGCGCAGAGTGAAGTGATGATCTGGGGCCGCGCTTGGAGAGGACCAAATGGAGCGGACTACGAGGCCTTGATGGAAGCCTTGCCGGATGGAAAAGATTTGGGAGTGGCCCGTGCCCTCGTCACGGTGCGCCACGGACGTGTTCCCATACGAGTGTGCAACCCACACGCATATAGTCTGGTCCTGGACCGCCACCAGAAGCTGGGGAGGCTGTACCCGGTGGAAGAAGCGGATGTCCGAGGCGGCAGGGACCTGAGCCTGTCCCTGGGGACCGACGGAGAGGTGGAAGTGGCCGTAATCAGTGTGGAAGATGATGGACCACTGAAGACCCTGCCCGAAGAGATGGAAGTGTTGACGGAGCGTGATGACCTGCCGGAGGCGCAGAAGAGAGAGTTACACGAGATGTTGTGTCGGTGGAAGAAGGTGTTCGCCATCCATGACGAGGATTTCGGACGGACGGACGTCGTGCAACACCAGATACCGACCGGAGACGCGGCACCCATACGAGAGCGACACCGGCCGTTGCCGCCCTCCATGTACCGGGAGATGAAGACCCTCCTGAATGAGATGCTGGAGAAGGGAGTCATCAAGGAGAGTTGCAGTCCGTGGGCGGCACCTATCGTACTGGTCAAGAAGAAAGATGGCAGCTGGAGGTTCTGCGTCGACTACAGGAAACTTAACGCCGTGACGCACAAGGACGCCTTCCCCCTACCCAGGATAGAAGAGACGCTCACCAGCCTGACGAAGGCGCAATGGTTCTCCACGTTAGACCTGGCCAGCGGGTATTGGCAAGTAGGAATGGATCCCCGGGACCGGGAGAAGACCGCCTTTACGACCCCGCTGGGCCTGTTCGAGTTTCAACGCATGCCGTTCGGGCTTTGTAATGCGCCCGCGACGTTCCAGAGGCTGATGCAGCAGTGTCTGAGTGGTCAGGTGACAGAATCCTTGCTGGTATATCTTGATGACATTATAGTATATTCACCTGACTTCTCCTCTCATCTACAGCACCTCGAGCTCGTCTTCCAACGCCTGTGGAGACATGGACTGAAGCTGCGGTTAGACAAATGCAAACTTCTGCGGAGGGAAGTGCAATTTCTGGGCCATGTCGTGGACAAAGAGGGAGTGCGGCCCGATCCGGAGAAAGTGGTGGCAGTGCGGGACTGGACACCACCCTCAACGGTCCGCGAGGTCCGCGCGTTTCTAGGTCTAGCGGGTTACTATAGGCGTTTCGTGTCCTCTTTTGCTGCTATAGCACGACCCTTAAACAACTTATTGATAGGAATCCCAAATGACGTAAAATCCCACCAGTGTAAAGTCGAGTGGACTTCGGAGTGCCAGCGGGCGTTTGATGCGTTAAAGAGTGCCCTCACACAAGCCCCGGTGTTAGCGTATGCGGATTATACACAGCCTTTTGTGGTTTACACTGATGCGAGTGGCCGTGGGTTGGGAGCGGTTCTAGCCCAGGTCCAAGACGGTCACGAACGTGTAATAGCTTATGCAAGCCGCAATCTCCACCCGACCGAGCAGAATGACGCAAATTATAGCTCGTTCAAATTGGAGCTTTTGGCCCTTAAATGGGCCGTGACCGAGAAGTTTAAAGATTATCTCACTGGCGCTCGATTCACAATATTCACGGACAATAACCCTGTTGCGCATCTCCAAACGGCTAGATTGGGAGCTGTGGAACAACGGTGGGCTGCTCAACTTGCGTCGTTTACTTTCGACATCAAGTATCGACCGGGCAAAAACAACGCCAACGCTGATGCCCTATCGCGGTTCCCAGTGCAGCCTGTAGATGTGGCGGCTGTACAATCGACGCCAGCAGCCCGGGAGGGTGAGTGGAGAGAGACGCAGGATCGGGATCCAGATGTGCAGGTGGTGAAGAGGTGCGTGGAACGGGGGAGAGCCCCTAATATGGTGGAGAGGAAGAATTGGACTCGGGGAGCGCGGCAACTGTTACGCCAGTGGAACAAACTGATTATACGAAATCATGTGTTATATAGGAAGGTGACCGATCCTTATACCAAAGAACAATACTCACAGATCATTTGTCCAGGTTCACGCAGAGAGGAGGTATGGAGAGGAATCCACACGGCCGCGGCGCATGCTGGGTTGGAGAGGACCTTGGCCCAGCTGCGACGTCGGTTCTATTGGCCAGGCATGGAGGGAGCGGTGCGTCAGTTACAACAGGGTTGTGTCGCCTGCAGCCTGCAGAGGAACAGGTCAGAGCCTCGGGCCCCCTTACAACCCTTTGAAGTCTCATATCCACTAGAAGTAATAGCCATTGATTTCCTCACATTAGGTAGGCCTGCTGATGCGTGGCAAAACATTCTGGTAGCTACTGACTTATTCACCCGTTATAGTTGGGCTATTGCCACCCGAGACCAGACTGCGCACACCACTGTCCGTGCGTTATGGACGCATATTATCCAGCCGTTCGGCTGTCCGGCCCGGTTCCACTCAGATCGAGGCCCCAACTTCGAGTCCGAGTTAATGCACCATTTATGTCAGACTTATGGTATTGCAAAAAGTCGCACCACTCCGTACCACCCGGCTGGGAACGGTGGAGTGGAACGATTTAATCAGACATTACTGAACATGTTGCGATCACTAGACACTGATAAACAAGGAAGATGGAATGAGCACTTACCCGAGTTAGTTCATGCTTATAACAACACGATCCATAGTGCTACGGGTTATGCCCCCGCCTACTTAATGTTTGGCCGACATTTGAGGCGCCCTATAGATGTCCAGTTAGGAGTGCAGTCAGCGCAAGAGCGCATGGGAGTGGGTGGCTGGGTACAGGACCACCAACAGAGAATGGCGACAGCTTATAGGACCGCAGGGGAGAGGATGGGAGAAACGGCCAAGAGGAGAAAGCAGGTTTATGACCGTAGGGCCGGTATTACACCCCTATTACCAGGAGAGAGAGTGTGGATTCGAAATAGGAAGAGAGATGGCCAGGGGAAATTGAGTACGTGGTGGGACCCCGAGCCTTACGCAGTGATGGAACAGGTGGGAGCTACGGGGTTGGTGTACCGAGTCAGACCCGAGAAGGGGGGGCGAGAAAAGACCATACATAGAAATGCGTTGAAAGTGTGTGTAGCCCCCAGGTCGCCCCACGAGGACCCCCCAGCTGTAGTGCAGCCCGAGCAGGTAGAAGCAACAACGCCGCAGTATTATGGGTTTCTCTCCGTCCCGAGAGCACCAGATGAGCCACGGCGCTCGGGAAGAGCAAATATAGGCCAGCCACCCCAGAGGTATGGACATGATTAGGGACAGTTGCAGGGACTGGCAACGGAAAAGTGGGGGGGGATGTGACAGGGTCAAAGCAGGGGGGTGAAACCAAATTGTAACATTTTTTATTGATGATGAAAAACCTGTATTACGCACTTAAAAACATCATTCTCTTAACTATATTTCTGCACTGCATGTTTTATGGTTGACAATGTATTTCCCCCCGGTCCCCGAGCCACTTGACATTGGACTCCCCTATAGGCTGTGTGACATTGGCCTTGTGACAGCGGACGGCCAATGTCCCCAGGTCACGCTGGTGGCAGAGCGAATGAGGGCGGAGTAGGGTGTGGCCCACCTTATTCAAAAGTGAGCGCGAGCCACTTGGACAGCAGAGAGACAGGCATACAGGGCAGTGTGGAAGTGACAGCCAGAAGGGACGGGTGTGCACAGGAGGAGCAGACATACCACGGAGCAGAGGTGGGGAATACAGTGATCGCGGCACGTACCAAGCCACCAGCAGCGGACGGTGAGCAGACGGCGCAGTAGCAGCAGAGACGGGGAGGACAGACAGACGAACCAAGGAACGGAGGAGAGGTCCAGTGGCGATAACGTTGCGCGCTTCACACCCTCAAAGCCAGACGTACAGTCTGGCGAGCGAGTAAGTGTCCTTCTATGCAACGTTACCTTTATAAACCCACGGTCCTAAACCTCATATGTGAAATATACCTGAACAGATGAACTGGTTCTAGTTTCTATGATTGCAGGCAATACGCACGAAGACAAGAAGAGACAGTGATTCCTGGCCTAAACCCCCGCTCCAGTTAAACCCCATATAAGGACATTCCCACCTTTTGCATTGAACCGTGATGAGTATATGACATATAGCAATTGAATTGGCACTTGGCACTTTACTGCTTCAGTAATAGTTGGCACTTTAACGCTAAATTCATTATTTATTTGCTATAGTTTGCACAAGCCCTGTCTGTTTTTAGTGTTTGGTGATTGTCTGTATTCCTGTATTTTAGTTAGTTAGTGGGCGCATTAGGAGGTTGAGGTTTTAGAATTAGTGTTATATTTTGTTTATGCTTTTCAATATTTTATGGCTTATAGACGCCACTGTATTAGCTTAATAAAATAGATTACCTTTTTATACAAACCTGTTTCCGTCCAGCTTTCTCCAAGGGATATGTGTTGAAGTGTTGTTCTCATTTAAAAGTATTGTACTTACCTGGGTAAACTCGAACCTGTGAATAGCCTAAGAAAGAGTGTTACAGAGGACCCTACCTCTTAAATAAAAAGGTGGCGTAGTCTTGCAGTACCTAACAAACAGTATTATTCTCACAGTAATTACGCACCCCGCACTTTACCGTGCAACTGATATTTTATTGTTGTGAGTTTAATGTGTATTGTTATTTATTTATTATTGAGACAAAGTAAAGAGTGTCAGCATTCTAAAAAGAAGTGGCAAGTTACATGTGACAACCTGGCCACCGTCACACATACATGTGTAATCTCTATTTTATTGTTGTGAGGGCATCAGCTGGCCTCTTGCAGACAGATGGAAGTCCAGTAGTACAGCCAACGTCGTCCCAAAGGCGTTTGCCTGTTACACAAACACAAACACCAGGGTTGTTATAGTTAACACAAACTCACTAAATAATGAACTACAACTGGAAATAAATGATGAAGGAGTCAGAATTATGTTTCCAGTTCAAATCGGCAGCTGAGCCAATCAAGTGTAAGCTATGAGGAACTGACCCAGAACAGGAAATGTTTTTTTGAAAAGGGAACAACAGATATAGGCTACAATACAGATAGAAACCAGTGGATTGAACTGAAGGTAAGGACTTACCTGGGCTGTTGACTTGCAAACAGTGTTGTTTGTTTCTCGCGTTGTCAGGCTGACCTTTATCCCAGGCTGTGAAGGTCACTGGGCGGCCGTCACTCCACAGCCAAACCCCATTCTGTAGGACAACACAATACAACATCATGTCATGATGTGCGGCCACTGACGGGGCCCCTGGAGTCCACACGTGGCCCCTGGTGTGAGTGTTCAGATGGCAGACCCCCGACCAATGTTTGTGCCAAGGTTGGTGTGGAAGTTTGGTGTCATGTCCTTGCCCCTTGCAAGTCTGCATGCTACGTTTGTGACGTACACCGTCGCAAACCGTATTAAGAAGATAATATAGCGTACCTTTGCGGCGTCACAGCCTCCAACCCAGGCTTTCTTCGGTTTGCCGGTGTTGGAAAGGATGAGCTCTTGGATGAACTTGTGTTCTCCTGCACTGAGGATGGATGCTAGGTTAGCACCCTGAGCCAGGCACACTCTCTATGGAAACATAATGAATGCTAGGTTAATGGATGCTAGCACTCTGAGCCAGGCACACTCTCTATGGAAACATAATGAATGCTAGGTTAATGGATGCTAGGTTAGCACCCTGAGCCAGGCACACTCTCTATGGAAACATAATGAATGCTAGGTTAATGGATGCTAGGTTAGCACCCTGAGTCAGGCACACTCTCTATAGAAATATAATGAATGCTAGGTTAATGGATGCTAGGCTAGCACCCTGAGCCAGACACACTCTCTATAGAAACATACTAGGTTAGAAAGATATAATGGATGCTAGGTTAGCATTCTCTATACAAAGACACAAGCACAAGACAAGATAGATTGTACTTAATATGGATTATATCTTTCTTTATGTCATCTCCAAAACACATGGCACTCAGTTTACACACATTTGCACGCAAAGGATGATGGATGATGTTTTTTGTTTTATATGACTGATATGATATATATACATGGGGTGGCCCGCCTGGGAAGCCACAGGCCCTGGTTGTCGCAGGTTCAATTCCAGGCCAGGCCAGCAATGTGTCGATGTGTGTCCCTGAGCAAGATTCTTAACCCCTAATTGCTCCCCAAGCGCCGTAGAATAGAATGGCTGCTCACTGCTCCTAGTTATTATGGGATGGGTAAATGCAGAGGACAAATTCCACTATTATGCAAATAATAGGAGTGGGGACTATTCTATCTCTATTCTACCTATCTATGAACAAATATGGTTATGTCTATGCACGTTATGTCAATAAAATATTCAATCAATAGTAATCAAATTAATGTATGGAAGGACAGACAGACAGACAGACAGACAGACAGACAGACAGACAGACAGACAGACAGACAGACAGACAGACAGACAGACAGACAGACAGACAGACAGACCGACCGACCGACCGACCGACCGACCGACCGACCGATTGATTGACTGACTGACTGACTAATTGGTTGATTGATGCATTACCTCTGAGTCAGCCCAATTGGTGCTGGTTTTTTCATATTTGTAACAGCTCCCAGAAAAGCCGTCCCACCCTTGTGGACATCTGCCCCACATACTGACCGCTACAGAGTCTCCTGAAGAATAAACAAAACCACAATAATAAAATAAACAAAATCAGAAGCATTTAAAAGTGAGGTATTAAAAACAATCTATTACAGTAGGTTGGATGCTTAATCAGTCACCCATTTGAACAGGAGCTTAAAGCTTTAACAGTTATTCAGACACCTGGACATTTTTTAAGACCTACAGCATAAGTGTTTGCAAGAGGATTTTCATTTTGCAAACAGCAACGCATGGACATCTCCAGTCATATAATCGGTGGTGGGGGAAATTGATATTCAAAATGTATTCCAATCATAACATACAGTAGCCTATATTTGTGCGTCATTTGTGTAGTTTGACAAAGATTATTCCCACATGATAGGCTATATGATAATCCCACTCGCAAACAATGTAGGAGTGCATGTTCCACACACAAAAATTATATTTTTCATTTTAGGTCTACTGTATATGATAAATATATTTAAAGAGTGAATGATGGCTAGAAGTACATTATTTAGTTGTAAATTACTACTGTATTTCCACATCAGTGAATTTCTTCCACACTGCATTGTTCTGACTTATGGCACTTTTTATTTTGTTCAATTGGACCCATATTTTGTAATATTTGTGCCAGTTATCTCTGTATGTCTGTGTGCTGTCCTGTTGACGGCCCAGGATGCCTGCGTATGCAAATATATGTGTGTGTGTGTGTGTGTGTGTGTGTGTGTGTGTGTGTGTGTGTGTGCGTGCGTGCGTGCGTGCGTGCGTGCGTGCGTGCGTGCGTGCGTGCGTGCGTGCGTGCGTGCGTGCGCGTGCGTGCGCGTGCGTGACTCCACTGATTGGAGGGGTAACTTTCCACCGTAGAATTTGAACTTGTGTAGACGTGCTTCTGAAAGAAGGCTGTGTTATGGGCGTGTTATTTAAGTGATGGTCGGTTGCAGCCGCCAGATTTATCAACACACCGCCCATTCCTACGCTGTGATTGACAGGGTACACCTGCCTGATAGATCACACATGAGCCTCGTCTTAAGATGATTCCTGGGCTCGATTTTAAGCTGGTCCAATGATAAATGAATACTTGCTGTTATTAATATTGCTTAGTAGTAGTACAGATTTGTTTTTTGTTTTTTTTGTGCAATATATACTAGACCATACCCGGATTTCTACCTAAGATGTTCAATAGGCTCTATGCCAAGCATAGACATAGACATCGCCCCAAAGGGGCGAGGCTCCCCCTTTTGGGCGGGGGCGCGGGCGGGGACTTCTTTCTTCTACAATAGAAGAGTTAGGACGTCACATTCTAATACAACCAAAATACCCAATCTCTGCACCTCGCTAATCATTAGACTCCCAACCCACTACCACTGGGAGTCTGGGTTCGACTCCCGCTTGGGATAAACTTTTTCAGTCATCTGCGGACTACTTTTTTTCGCCGATAAAGTATAGTTTTGGACCATGACGGAGGCGCGCCGACTCAGCAGACCTTGAGGCTGAGGCGTTGCGCCCGAGCCCCTCCAGGCGCGAGTGCCCGCAACGACCAGCCGATGGTCTGCTATAGTCGACTAAGCGCCGTCCGAGTTATATACCGATAGGGACAGAATCCCCCCCCCTGACCTGGAACGGCAGCAGTCAGAGCCATCACAGCACAGAGAAGCAGGGACACACGCAGCATCCTCATGATGATGATGAAGATGACGTCTTTCACTAGATAGAGACAGACACATTAGAGAGACAGACGTTAAAAAGAGAAGAGAGGAGGAGAGGAGATGAGAGGAGAGGAGGTGGGAGAGGAGAGGAGAGGAGAGGAGAGGAGAGGAGAGGAGAGGAGAGGAGAGGAGAGGGTCATTTCAAACTAGAGCAATAATTTGTCATTTCATAAAATAATCAATCCTTATTTTGGGCAATAGCTGATCTACAAGCTCACAACTGCGATGTGATGCGTTGTGAGCTCGGAAATTGTTTTTAAAACATTTCGCACGACCCCGTTGTGCGAAAAAACATTAAATGCTTAATGCTTAAGTGTTTAATCAATATAGAAATACAGAAAGAAATACACACAGTATGACCGGATACATTAAAGAAAAAAATACTTCTTCCCACTCCTTTTTGGAACATGGAAATATAATTTACTGATGATTTCATAACAGCCTTACCGTCAATATTATTTATTCTGTTCATTCCTTTTGTCTTTTCGGTAAGACTATATTATATTGAGGTCGGGTTTATGAGGATTTATAAGCACATTTATAATGCATTATAATGCACTTATAAGGCATTATAACAATCGTTATATTGCATGATTATAATAATCATAATCATGCATAACAACTTATAAGTGCTGGTCATCATGCATTATAAGCTCAGTGGAACAGCACATAATAACTACCATAACTTAGTCATATAAAGTGTCTTTATATAAGTTGTATTGCAAGATTATAAACATGTATAATAAGTGTTATGAAGCATTATAAGTGCATTATAATGCATTATATAGGCCCAACCTTGTTAAACAGTCTTACGGTCTTTTCTTATTTATTTTAAAATGTTTGACAAATAAACAAACAAACAAACAAATAAAACATGCCCTTCTGGATTATTCGATTAATCAAAACAAGTAATGTAGAATAATGTCTAATGCAATGGTGGAAGAAGTACTCAAATGTTTTACTTAAGTAAAATTATCAATACTGCAATGTAGACGTACTCTGTTACAAGTCCGGAATGAAAAATTTACTTCAGCAAAAGTACAAAAGTATTGTATCAAAATGTACTTAAAGTACCAGAAGTAAAAGTAGTAAAATGTTTGACAATAGCAGATCTACAAGCTCACAATGCGTCGCGACGCAACGCATTGTGAGCTTGTAGATCGGCAATTTTCAAATAGCCTAGGTATAAAAAAAATAAAAATAAGGCTAAAGTGGTTAATGTATGTTTTATTATGTAATAATTTATATCTGCAAAGTAACTAGTAACTAAAGTTTTCAAATAATTGTAGTGGAGTAAAAGTACAATATTTGCCTCTGAGATAGTGGAGTAGAAGTTAAAGTATAGCCAATCGGAAATATTCCAGTAAAGTAAAAGTACCTAAAAGTTTTACTTACGTACAGTACTTCATGAGCAAATGCACTTAGTTACTTTACACCACTGGTCTAATGAAACAACGGATAGTCCCCTACCTCAGTACTCAGACCTGCAGTAGAATGATGGGTTGTGGTTCCTCCTGTGTGTAGAAGTGTATAGCAGTGCAGGACCAGCAGCTCTTATATAGTGTTTATGTGGGTGACATACAGAGGATCATGTGAGGATAATGTGGATCATAATACAGAGTGGGAAACCATCAGCGAAAAAACATGCATTTTGCTTCCTCGTGTCTCTAACCCTGACAGTGGCATCATTTTCATGACGTTGATTTTCAACAAACTTCCTTGTGCTTCTGCCAAATGGTGTCATCGTCTTTTCCGTAGGCCCTATGCACAGCAGCCATATTGTAAGACATTCACAGGTGTTATCAATGATACTAATGAAGGCTCTGTTCCATTCTGGTCAGACGGAGTCAGGGTGCTGATATTGTGCATGTTGGCTCACTGGAAACACTCCCAAATGGCCCTTTACAGGTGTGTAACTCTGAGAGTGTACAAATGGAACCAAATGGACCCTTACGGGTCCATTTGGTTCCATGTGTACACTCTCAGAGTTATGGGGGTCTTGGATATTTTCTTAAAATTAGATTTCTGCCACGGACATACATAATAAGTGGTCAATAATATTAACAGAAACCATGTAGGCAGAGAATGGGGAAGGCTAATATTTGACCAACTAGTAAAGGCTATATTATTTGAAGGACCATGGTCAACGTTATGATGTAAATCAGTGGTTTTCAACCTTTTTCGCGTCAAGGACCCCCAAATTGACATATATTAGCCCAGGGACCCCCATTTGAAAAGATATGCCAGGGACTCAACCATTTAGATTTCTTGGGGGTCCCAATCTACACTGTATCACCATCATCAGTGTTCATTTAACTCTGAGAGTGTACAAATGGAACCAAATGGACCCGTTAGGGTCCATTTGGTTCCATTTGTACACTCTAAGAGTTACAGACATATAAGGGTCAATTTGGTTGCTAACTATTCATTTGGCTGGGGACCCCCTGGAACCCCTTCAAGGACCACTGGTGGTCCCCGGATCACTGGTTGAAAACCCCTGATGTAAATGACAGATAATGAAATGCTCTGACTGTATAAACAATAATGCAGCTATGATGCAAAGACAGTAAAACACTGACAACTAAAGTGACCTATCTGCCCCCCCCCCCCCCTTCTCTCTCTGTCTATTTTTCTGTCTATTTCTGAGAAAACTTACGTTTGTATTGCCAAAGCAAAAGTGGAACATAATCAAAACAAAACAATGTATGTATGTGCAATTAATTGAGGTGTGTGTTCTCTCTCTCTCTCTGTTCTATCTCAGTGATTCTCAACCTTTTCAGGCCACGGCCCCCAAAAAATCATATTTAAACTGCCCCCCCCCCCAAATAATTATATTTGAACTGGGGACCCCCAAAAAATTATCATATTTAAACTGGGGATCCCCCCAAAATATTCATATTTAAACTGGGGACCCCCCCAAAATAATCATATTTGAACTGTGGACCCCCCAAAATAATCGTATTTGAACTGGGGACGCCCCAAAATAATCATATTTGAACTGGGGACCCCCCCACTCTGACAAGCATTTGGAATTGTAGGAGTTAAGGCATTACATTTAGATTTGACTCGGTTCCACACATAAATATAGTGAAAATAGCCGATCAACTGTACAAGCTCACCACCTGGCAAGGCGAGGCGGTGAGCTTGTAGATCTGCTATTTTCCAAAGTTTTCTTTCTTACATTATTTGACAATTTGGCCAATGTTTAACCAGTTTTTATAGTATAGTTTGATGATTACTTTTGATATAGTAATGGTCTTTTTTAATTTGTTTTGGTATGTTTGGTGATTATTAAAAGTCCTTAAATTGTCACTTTACTGTCATCTGGTGACCCCCTTCCAACAAAAAATCATCTGGGGACCCGACCCACAGGTTGAGAAACATCTCTCTCTCTTCTCTTCTCTTCTCTTCTCTTCTCTTCTCTTCTCTTCTCTTCTCTTTCTCTCTCTCTCTCTCTCTCTCTCTCTCTCTCTCTCTCTCTCTCTCTCTCTCTCTCTCTCTCTCTCTCTCTCTCTCTCTCTCTCTCTCAGCAGTCGCACTGAATTCCACAGTCGACATTGAGTAGCAGAGACAATAGACCCCTTAACAGACGACGTCACACTGATAAGAACCAGTATGCGTGCAACCAGTATGCGCTAAATGAAACCCATTCTATCAGGTCTCGCCAGGACGTGCCACACTAGCCAACACACAAGAGGGGGTTGGGGTGTGCTGAAACTAGCGCAGCCCCCCGAAACAACAGGTTGGAAATTGATTGCGTGAAACAATCACCTGCGCATCCAATCTCAATGTTAGTAAACAATTAATTGGTCTATAACCTACTACATATTACTACTATGTGCCCAATAGCCAGCGGCAGTAGAATTTATGTAAACCAAACCTATATCAGCCATAGAAAATGGCCATGCTCTCCTGCGGAGGGAACTCATTGGTACTATATTTAAAAAAAAGTTGTAATGCTTGCTTGTACTCACCCAATAATTAACTTGGGGTCAGCTAATTGTCCTCTAGTTTCATATCCATTTGACATTTAAAGGCAGAAAACGTGCATAGTAAAATATCGCCACTTTCCCACGAGATTAGAGACAGACTTCATTCTCTCCACTTCTCCAGTGAGCACACATGGTAGGCTATGGCCCAGGGCGCACCATTGACTGCAGGTGCAACCTATTAGGCTAATCATGCATTGTGTTAGACTCATGACACTATAACCAAATAAATTGATTGGATTTGAAGATTGGATGTGTATCTAGACTCTAGAGTATACATTTTTTTTTTTTTTTTATGATATTTTTTTGTATATAGCCTATATTTTTTTCTGAAATATTTGCCACGGACATAGATGAGTCTCACCACGGACATGAATGTCCGTGTACGGACATGTTGACGACCCCGGATGTGTAACTCTGAGAGTGTACAAATGGAACCAATTAGACTCGTAAGGGTCCATTTGGTTCCATTTGTACATTCAGTAACAGTTATGGTGGTCCTTAAAATTAAAAAAAGTTTGAGAACCACTGTGCCAGGCCTGGAATTTCATCTTTTTAGGGGCAAGGCCACTTGGCCTGTGGCCATTTTGAGGGCACAAAGGCCAAATACAAGGACAGCAAGGCCATCAAATAAAACACTGATATTAAAGGGATATTTCACTTTCAAAAACACTTTGGGTCATTTTATCATCTACTCAGGCTTTTGTGAGCCCCCCAGACAGTTTTTAAGTTGCTTGATTCAGTATTTAGATATTTGATATTTATTTTATCAGACACGCCCCCTTCCTATACAAACCCATTATAACTTCAAACTCCATTTTTAACATGTTAGATTCATCGAAAACACCCGTCCTTGGTTCTGGTGACTCACCCTGCCCTCGTAATACGCGAGGGGCCCGTGTTTTTTCGATATTTTTTTTCATGTATTTTTAATATTTTTTGGGGGAAATGAAAAAAATGTAACACAATAAAAATAAAAAAAATGAGTTCATAGCCAGAGTCACTGGACTGGCAGTGGCTCAGGGGTAGAGTGGTCGGGTAGAGTAAATTGGAAACCGCAAGGTTCCCAGTTCGATTCCGGGTTCCCCCGGAGTTAGTGTCGAAGTGTCCTTGAGCAAGATATTGATCATAATTGACATTGCTCCCGATGAGCAGGTCGCATGGTTTTCTCCACCGTGTGTGAATGTAATGCACAATCTATATGTAAAGCGCTTTGGATAAAAGTGCTATATAAATGCACCATTTACCATTTTAATTTAAAGGTTAATAAATAATTTGTATGAATACATTTAAATATGAAGTGTAACCATCAGATAAAGAAATACATTTTCGTACAAACTCATGAAAGGGAGTTCAGAAGTTCATACTCAAAGAGTCAACTCGACTGGTTTGAAGGTGGGGATGAGAACTGAGGAGGAGTTAAGAGTTCAGAATCTTGACAGTGAAATAGAAACGGTAATTCTGTACTCTGTCTGATGACCTTATGTCCTGTAACTGTTGGCCCAAACAGCATGTGAATTATTAGTGCATGTGAGTTTATGTTCTGTTTGTCACGTACTTCGTGTCTCAGAAGTCACATAGACTGTCTGAGTTTTCTTTGCAGCTGGCAGAGGACCTTGATGTAACTATTTGTAATCATCCTTTGTGTCACCCTTTTTGGCAATCTACGCTCTTGCAAGGGCCTAGTTCAGTTGCATAATGTCCTTCTCTGACCACATTACATTACATTACATTACAGTCATTTAGCAGACGCTTTTATCCAAAGCGACTTCCAATAAGTGTATTCAACATAGGTAGGGAACGAAAACTACTAATCACCAGAAGTTTTAAGTACATTTCCTGCAAAAACAAGCAACCAAGAGTATACCTAGCGCTAAGGTAAAAGTGCAATATATCAGCTACCTACTTTCTTAAACAGAAGAGAAAAAAATGGCAAAATCAAATGAGCACGAGCTGAAACAAATAAGTGTATCGACTAAACAAGATCCAATAAAACAATACAAAAATAAAGCAAGAGTTCGTACAACTAGTTAACAACAAGTAGGCCAGGCAAAGAGGAAGGATAGTGTTTCCTGAAGAGGTGGGTTTTCAGCCTGCGGCGAAAGATGGGCAGTGACTCTGCTGTCCTGACATCAGTGGGAAGTTCATTCCACCACTGTGGGGCCAGAACAGAAAAAAGTCGTGACCGTGTCGATCGACCAGAAGGACCGTTGAGTGGCGAGGGAGTCAGTCGCCCCGAGGTGGCAGACCGGAGTGGTCGGGCAGGGGTGTGGGCATTGACCAAAACCCGGAGGTAAGAAGGAGCTGTTCCTTTCACTGCTCTATAGGCTAGCACCAGGGTTTTAAACTGAATGCGAGCTGCTACGGGGAGCCAGTGCAGAGAACGGAGAAGGATAGTTGTGTGGGAGAACTTGGGGCGGTTGAACACCAGACGAGCCGCAGCTTTCTGAACAAGCTCCAGAGGTCTGATGGCTGATGCCGGAGCACCAGCAAGGAGGGAGTTGCAGTAGTCCAGGCGGGAGATGACAAGAGCCTGGATCAGCACCTGGGCTGTTTTCTCCGTGAGGAAGGGGCGAATCCTCCTGATGTTGTAGAGGAGGAATCTGCAGGACCGTGTCACTGATGCGATGTTAGCCGAGAACGACAGTTGATCGTCCAGGGTCACACCCAGATTCTTCGCAGTCCGAGTTGACGTCACCACAGCATTCTCAATGGTGATGGCCATGTCTCGGTGAGGACAGCCCTTCCCCGGGATGAACATCAGCTCGGTCTTGTCCAGGTTGAGCTTCAGGTGGTTTGTCGACATCCACTCCGAGATGTCAGCCAGACAAGCAGCAATGCGTGCCTCCACTTGTGTGTCAGAGGGGGGGAATGAGAGGATCAGCTGGGTGTCATCGGCATAGCAGTGGTAGGAAAAGCCATGGGAGTGGATGACAGCACCAAGAGATGTAGTGTAGAGAGAGAAAAGAAGAGGACCCAGAACCGAGCCTTGGGGAACCCCAGTAGTGAGCCTGTGTGGTTCTGACACAGACCCTCTCAGCATCACCTGGTAGGAGCGACCCGTCAGGTAGGATGCAAACAGGGAGAGTGCAGAGCCTGAGACACCCATCCCCTCGAGGGTGGAGAGGAGGATCTGGTGGTTCACTGTGTCGAACGCTGCAGACAGGTCCAGGAGTATCAGGACGGAGGAGAGAGAGTTCGCTCTAGCGGCATGGAGCGACTCCGTCACTGCCAGGAGGGCAGTCTCTGTCGAGTGACCCACTTTGAACCCCGACTGGTTGGAGTCCAGGAGGTTGTTCTGGTGGAGATAGGAAGACAGTTGTTTAAAGACAGCACGTTCGAGAGTTTTAGATAGGAAGGATAGAAGGGAAACCGGTCTGTAGTTCTTGATCTCAGAGGGGTCAAGTGTCGGTTTCTTCAGGAGGGGGTGACTCTGGCAGTCTTGAAAGCAGAGGGAAAGTAGCCAGACGTCAGGGAGGTGTTAATAAGGTGGGTTAAGAAGGGAAGGAGTTCAGGTGCAGAGGACTGCAGCAGAGGGGATGGGACCGGGTCCAGGGAGCATGAGGTGGGGCGACTAGAGGTAACAAGGAGAAGGACCTCTTTAGAGGAGAGGGGAGAGAAGTGGGATAGAGAGGGTGGGGGAGAGGGAGGAGGAGTAGATGAAGATAGGGAGGGAGGGGTGGAAGGCAGACAGGTGTGGGTAGTGCGCAGGGCATCAAACGGTTCATGTCTGTGAAGCAGTGGTGGTAAGTAACTAAGTACATTTACTTAAGTACTGCACTTAAGTACAACTTTGAGTTATTTGTACTTTACTTGAGTAATTCCAATTTCCAATAGTTTCACTTCTACTCCACTACATCTTAAATCCAAATATGGTACTTTTACTCCACTACATTTATTTGAAAACGTACTAGTTAGCCTACTTTGCACAGTTTGCAGATACACATTTTTACGTTATAAAACATACATGAACCACTTTGGCCCTATTTTATACCTAAGCTATTTGAAATTAGCTGATCTACAAGCTCACAACACGTCGTGGTGCGACGCGTTGTAGATTTGCTATTTTATTTATTTTTTAGTACTTTTACTTTTGGTACTTTAAGTACATTTTGATACCAATACTTTTGTACTTTTACTAAAATTAAATTTTCTGGAATTTTGAATTCCAGACTTTTACTTGTAACAAAGTACTTCTACATTGCAGTATTGATACTTTTACTTAAGTAAAATATTTGAGTACTTTTTCCACCACTGCTGTGAAGAATACAGGACAAGTCTTCATAGCTGGGGGCAGTGTGGATGGGGCATCAAGGGCAGGCCACTGTGGCCTCAGGGCAGATCATTTTTTGAAGGGCAGAAGGCCAAACTGTGGGTTCGACGGCGGCCATGACCTTCATGGCATCCCTGAAATTCCTGCCCTGCACTGTGCTACACTGAATGGAACAGAGCCTTAATCAGTATAATTGGTAAGACCTGTGTGGTGTAGGGCTAGTTTACCACACCTGTGAAGGAAGTAGGGTTAAGGCCCAATTGACTGCTGTGCATAGAGCCTATTCTTTTCAGATGGGGTCTAGTAGTCCCTATCACACAAAGATTTGGCGCCCCCCCCCCCCCCCCCCCCCCCCCCGCATGCGTGTCTTTTACTCTGTTTATCAGCTTCTCTCAGAAGGATACAGTATCAAACCAGTTGTGACACTGTCAGCCAGTGATGGAAGAAGTACTCACATTGTTTTACTTAAGTATCGGTGTCAAAATATACTTAAAGTACCTAAAGCAAAAGTACCCATTGTGCAGAATGTTCCATTTCACAAGTTCAAAATGTATTAAACATATTTTGAAAATAGCAGATCTACAAGCTCACAATGCATCCATCACACAGCGCATTGCGAGCTTGTAGACGGGCTATTTTCAAATGGCCGAAATAGGGCTGAAGTGGTTAATATGTTTTGTGATAATAATGTAAATCTGTAAAGTAACTAGTAACTAAATAGGCTAGTTGTAGTTTGAGTAGTAGTTGGAGTAGAAGTAAAAGTATTGAAAATTGGACATACTGAAGAAGTAACATAAATACCTCAAAATTGTACTTAGGTAACTTGAGTAAATGTACTTTACACCACTGCCTCGACATTCCTTTAAATCACTCGGACTCATCCCGTCGTCGTGTTTAATCTGCGTGTGTCGAGCTTGGGATCCCTGCGGTGTAAGACGTTATGATCAACACGTAAAATACCTGTCTACCTTCCTGTACTGGAAGACAGTCAGGCAGAATTACATGCTGCTGCTTTGCCAAACAAAGAACGAGTTTAGTTTGTAGATCGTGATCTGTGAACAACTCCATGCCTTTAATAGACTGATAGCTGCTGATGGTGTCGCTGTGCTTTCCCTAAGCAACTGTCAGAAAATCCCCCATACCGGGACGTCGCTTTGTTGATCGGTTTGAAACAGAAAAAGAAAAACTTTTTTCTTGACCTGAAACTATAGGAAAGGCATTTTTTTTATCTGTAAAACACATTTCAACTAGAAGGCAATTCAATCAGATTTGCTTAATAAAACATTCGAGCAAAGGAGAAGAAAAATAAGAAAAACACTTGTCCCTTTAGTAGGAAACATTTACAGAATTATAGTGTTTTATGTGTGTGCATGTGCGTGTGTGTGTGTGTGTGTGTGTGTGTGTGTGTGTGTGTGTGTGTGTGTGTGTGTGTGTGTGTGTGTGTGTGTGTGTGTGTGTGTGTGTGTGTGTGTGTGTGTGTGTGTGAGAGTGCGGAGAGAGTAATTACTTGGATTTTCCATTTGTTGATGGCATCAGCAGCCACACTGAAAACTATTTGGACATTATATTTTTGAAACATTTTAACATGGGGGTCCCTGACAGAAAATTATTTCAGATGGGGGTGTGCAGAGTAAACAAATACATACATACATATACAGCAGGCCCAAAACAAGCAACTTACACTTTGGAAACAAGCCCAAAAGACTGCAACATGCAACTACCAATATTTACAAGCTACTTTTACAGAAAAACAAGCCCAAAGTCGCTTATAATAAGTGGACATGGCAACACTGATGACCAGAACATTGCATGAGGCGATACTGAACTTATTATATGTGCTGTTTGACTGTTTTGTAATGACATTGTGTTGTTTATACAGTCATTTGAACGCCATTGTTGGGGCATCTTTGCTATTATAAGGCCTAATGTCCTACAACTTGCAATAACATGAACAAAGACACAGTCATTCACAGTCTGTTCTATAAATAGCTGTGAATTTACCAAGATCGTTGCTGATGAAATGCTCACCACACAGCAGTGTGGTGAGCATATCCTGTGACAGTTGCTCACAACATGACATTTGTTCCATTTTGTCTAACCTCTTTAAAGCAATTAAGGATAGGCTATGCCAAGCCATGCATGCAGACACATGCATGTGTAGGCCCAACTGCTTTCATAGGAGAACGTGTTGTTTTTTATGTCTATGTTCCCCTCCTGATGATCAAGAAACAAGGAAACTTCTCAACTCAAAAGTAAAATAAATAAATAAAAAAGACTAATTATGGATGTCATACAGTAGCAAATGAAGTCACCAAAACTCTCAAATAAGTATAATATAACTTTTATAACAGCAGAAGGAAACAGCCCTAGACCTCTCTCAGCGTTTCTGAAACCTGTGTGTGTTTTCAGGACATGGCCCAACATGTCAACTTCTCTTTTGTGACTTCTGTTCTCCAACAAGTTGCACAAACGAATGTAGTTTGAAGATGAACCAGAATGAGTGAGGACGTGTACACCATACCAGACCTGACAAAGAAGGTCAGATATGGCCGAGGAGAGAGGGAGCAGGAGATGGAGGAGAGAGGAGAGAGAGAAGAGAGGATAGTAGACATCTATGTCACTGCAGACGACCTTGACCTTGACCCTGGGACACAGCAGGATGCTTTGCAGAAGAACACAGCACAGGAGCAGAATGAAGGTACAAACAAATGCTACAAGTTTAGTTTCAAGCCACTCTTTATACATTCATGGTGTTATATTATTTGTGTCAATTAAGAACTTAATTGACTTGTTCTCTGTCATAAAGCATCATAACGTGTTAAAACCATCTGTAGTATCCTCATAGGTTTGTCTTGTGTTTTTCAGGCTCTGATCAGTCAAAGAACAATCATTCCAGAGCTGCTGCAGTGTGTCTGGTGCTGCTGAGTCTTCTATTGGCTGTCATCATTGGTCTGGTCATAAAGTGTTAGTGTCCTTCTATAAACACTCTCTTTACATGTTATATTTATGTCATTAATGTAGTGTTGATGGCTGTTAATTGGAATACTTTGGCCCTCACATTTGAAGGGCCCTATCTTGGGCGGCACCTTACCCATTCGCACTACCCGCTACCCGTTAATTACGCACAAGGCAGCTGGCACTGTCCCTGAACGGTATCTTACGGCCGCACTACCCGCTATACATTATGCAGTCAACATTATTTGCGCCTGGAGGTGTGGCCGTGGGCATGTTGTTGCTTTATCCCTAAAATAAATTGCCATCTTGCCCACACACGTTTGGGAAAGCGCATAGCGGATTCTAAAGCCACCCGCTATGCCAAATTCATTGGATTGGATTTGGTTAATCCATTGCGCATGAAGTAAAGAACGGATTACAATAATATAACATTCTCTATAATCAGTAACATGAAGGTGATACTTATGTTTATCAAATATGGTTTTATTGAAAGGCAATCAAAGGCTAGAGCGTATGAAGCAAACGTAGGGTGTAGTGTCCAACATTATGAGCGCCTCAGTGCGGCTGCAGAGTGGACACGGACGCACCGGGCACGTCTGAATTAAGTGATTGTGAATGTGATTGTTATTACAATTTTACTGTAATCCACAAACGTGTAACTGTTAATTCATTGTGTCAATAAATGGTGTTGCCAGTTGCCAGTTAAGCTTATTATCAAATACAAATAAAATGTTGTTGCGTTGCTATAACCACACCAGACCATTTTGTTTAATTAATCCAATCCAATTTCCAATGCAGCTACGCCCAAATATGGAGTGTGTTTCTAACCTCAATGTGTCATCATAGCATCAGGCGCAAACAAATCAGTCAGCTCCATACAGTATATGACACAAAAGGGGGCATGCCCATATATGGGTATTTAAGGGACAAGGACTGACAGATACAGAGATCTCCATATAGGGCATATTGGTCAGATCAGCGGTGCAGCGTTGGTGTGAGAGCCACATTTGGCCCGAACGTGAGGGCCACGTAGATGTATTATCAGAACAAAGTTGGATGTGAAGCTTAACACATCGGGTGCCAGAGGTTTATTAAAATATTATACGTTCAGTGCCTGCTATTCTTCCATCCACTTTCGTTGATACGTTTCGTGCTGTAGAAGAACCAACGCGGAAGTGCATGTAAACAAGCATGCGTGCGAGACGGCGGAGGGTCCCGACTAACGCCTGGAACAGTAATATTTCCAACGCGATCCTCCATTGCAGTGTGATCGCCGATCGAAAACGGCTCGCTTCCACCACGTTAAAAAGAAATGGAGATATTAAGCTTTTAGTCAAGGAGTTAACATTGGAAAGGCCGACCGGAAGGATTTTTGACATGGATCCACATCCGGCCTATCCTTCTCAGAAACTCCTTGGATGATCCCAAAGTTTTGTTTTAGCGCCCCACGTGGGCCCCACGTATAAAAATAAAATTGGGTCAAAAAAGTTCAGGCACTCCACGTTTGGATTCTCAAAAACGGTCCGGACCGTTTTTGGCACACAATGTGTTAACAGTTTTCTTTTTTCTTTTTCCCTTCTTGCAGATTCTGAAAAGATTACAGAGAAAAACAACCTGGTCAAAGACCTAGAACAGCTACAGTTACGATATAACAACGTAACTGAAGAACGAGATGACCTGAAGAGGAGGCTCTGTGGTCAGTGAGACATCACTGTTTTCCTTCATTGTTTCATCATGTTGTTCATCGTCTGCCATTAATATGAGCAAACAGTTGCTAACTGTATTATTTTGTTGATAGAATCATATGGATTTACATTTGATGGTGGTGCGTATTATTACGTCTCTACTGAGAGGAAAACCTGGGCAGAGAGCAGACAATACTGTAGAGACAGACAATCAGATCTCATGGTCATAAACAGCGAAGAAAAACAGGTGTGTATGTGTGTGTGTGCGTGTGCGTGTGCGTGTGCGTGTGTCTATCTGTTCAGTAACCAGCATCTTTTCTGTCCAGGACATTGTTGAGAGAGTTGCTGGCACATACCAGAACAGGTGGCTGGGTTTGACTAACAGAGAGGAAGAAGGAGTCTGGAAGTGGGTAGATGGAACGCCACTGACCACACCAACGTAAGACACTACATTCATACATACACACATACATACACATCGTTTCTGTCTGGCAGGAACCAGCTAACTCCATTTTTCCTCTTTTGCATTTTTTCCCATAAATTAGTGCAATTGAACACCCTTTACGTCTGTGTGTTGGTATACAAATATTGAACCAATGAAAAGTATTAAAAAGTGCTTCTGACAAAACCAGCTAACTCCATTGGAAACTTTCTGCTAAACTCCAGCAAAGGGGGTTGGAGTTAGCTGGTTTAGCTGACTCCAGGCTCGACCCCTTTTTGACCTCCAACCTCATTGTGAGCTTGGAGGTCCATTCAGCTGTATCAATGATGAACAAAACCTCCTAACAGCAGAGATATATGGAAGTCCATAGGTCCAAAAATAAAAAATAAATAAATACCACAATGAAATAAATAAAATCCACATTTAAAATGTTTGGACCTATGGACTTCCATATACATACATACATACATACATACATACATACATACATACATACATACATACATACATACATACATACATACATACATACATACATACATACATACATACACACACACACACACATATACACACACACCCCCACACACACACACACACACACACACACACACACACACACACACACACACACACACACACACACACATATATATATATATATATATATATATATATATATATATATATATATATATATATAGTCATGTATTAAATGTTACCTCTTTAGGTACTGGAGGAGTGGTGAGCCTAATCGCGATGGAAAAGAAGTCTGCATTGTGTTTTATAATGGATATGATAAAGGATGGTACGACATAACATGTAATGAAAATAACCATTGGATCTGTGAAAGAGTTCTGTGCTGAAATCACCTTTTTCACAATTAGTTAGCTGGTGTGTTGGTACAGCTAAATTATGGGTGTGTTTTCATGTAGTAGTTTATATGTTTGCTTTGGTTTGTCTGCCTTGTAATTCTACCCAATATGCCTTGTAGAAATTACAATTGATATCAATATTTTTATTTAGTTAAAGGGGAGCCTGTTGTGAATAACATGATTCTAACAGCCATCTGTTACATTTTAATACCATGTTCATATACAGTATGTATAACAGCCCACAAATAGTCTTGCGATCCTAACTGCCTCAAAATCATACAGTCTGGAGCAACGGAAGCTCTGAAAATGATCAAGCGATAAAGCGGATGTGAAGCCTCCTCCCCACTTCCGTTTCGTCTTTACAGTCGCGCAGTTTTATACTAACCAAATCAAAATCATCTAAGCATAATAGTTTGCTGAATAGCAGAAATGGAAATTAAAATATAATAAATAGTTATTTTAAGATATATTTTCGTGAACGTAAATGACGAACAGATGACAGCTCTCGGATTTCGGGAGGTGTAGTAGTAGTTCCAGACTCTATAGTATTCGGAGATAGTGGAATAGTTGGCTACGCGAGACTAGCCCACAAAGGTTATCTCGCAGCTGTCTCTCACTACCACTGCAGTCTAGCATGCTGCTTTGTTGTGGGTACTTCAAGATTTTTTGGTAGATGTAATGGTATTTTAGAGTTTGTCTTTAGAGTTTTCTCTGGCAACAAGGCTGCAGCAGTAGCATGCACGGTGAAGGACACAGCCTATCTTTGTCAATAATAATTAAAAAAACCTTTGGTTAAGACAACAATGAAGTTAATAAACAACTTTTTAGGTTCTGGTTTTGTTAGGTTAGCTTAGCATGACAAGTGCAATGTACTGTGACAAAAACACCTTTCTGTTCCTATACTCAATGTAATAGTCTGTGTTCTCTGAGTCCAATAAAATGTATCTGCAACATCAATGTGTATGCATTTTACATTGGTATATTATACTCAAGATCAGATAAGAATGTGTTACTTTACTTCCCAGACAGTATATGTAAGTGGAATAGAAATATGTTAGGTTCAGTGCACATTTCCCCTGCTGGTGCAAATCATTATGAATGAATGGACTGATACATTTTATCAGAAGAAAAAAAAAACATCACTGTCTCTCTGGATGTTGATATGAACTGGTCCAGTGGATAGAGCACTACAGGATGAATGCTATGTTTCATTAAGAAGAAAACCCTGACTGGACCCACAGATCCGGATTTTCAAATAGTAAAATCAACAGGGAGTTGACATTCTTATTTAAAAAATGAATAGTACTGGGTTTGGTGATGTTCTATATATTGTCTGAATCAGCTTTGATTGCGAACGAATAACATTCAGAGAACAACGTTAAGTCTTGACATCCAAACCTGTGAAAATAAAATTACCATGATGATCATAACACTCAATTCTCTCTATGGCAGCCATTCCCACTTTAAAATCTCTAAAGTGTTCGCGGCCAACCAGTTCGACCACTTAACTCGGCAGCCATTCAGCTGCTGTGTTAAGTGGTCAGATGGGTGGGCCATATGCATTTTCAGAGCATGTTTATTTTAATGATCAATCAATCGATTTGTTCCAGATTGGATCACGTTCAAGGTTTTAAAAAATAAAAAAAATCCCCATAATTATTTTTAATATAAATGTTGTATTATCAATAAATTCTTACTGTTTTGGCAATTATTTTTCATTCATTCAAACTATTTATTTTTCTCAGAAATACATTGAGGTCAGGAGGACTCATCTTCAATGATACAGTACATGATGCTGGAAATCACAAAAGGCCATAGCACAACAGAATCATAAAAAAAACTGGACAAAAACTAAAGTTGTGTATTATATAACCAACCATCATTTGGGGGCCCATTTTTCAATATCCTGACGGCCTACCAGTGGGCCCCAGCCCATAGTTTGGGAATCGCTGCTCTATGGCACAAATATGCAGCTGTGTATTAAATACCCCATGACAAAAATCATTGTTTAAATCCTGCAGAAGAATCACATGTATGTGTATTTGTGCTTGTTAAAAGCATAATGTTGTATATTTGACTTTAGACATATATAATCAAATGTTTTTTAAACATTTAATGTTTTGCTTTCTCCATCTTCGTACAATCTTTACATTCTTAAATGTTGGCAAATGCCTTCAGCACTGCAGTATACATGTACATGTACACAGCATGAACCTTACAGGTCCATTCTTCACACTTCCATAGTTAAATGTCAGTCAGTCAGTCAGTCAGTCAGACAGACAGACAGACAGACAGACAGACAGACAGACAGACAGACAGACAGACAGACAGACAGACAGACAGACAGACAGCAGGGCTGGTGGAGCGTTGATCGCCGCTCTAGGCAAGATTCCTTTGATGCGCCCCGCACGCGCGCAAAAACAAGTGTATTTGGCCACGGACCAACATCTGAAATCAATAGTCCCACAATGTTATCAATGACATTATCATTTCATACAAAATGATCTGGTTACATTTAACATTCGACACAAACAGGCTTAAGAATTGGTCATTTTTTTATCATGTTTTAACTTATAATATTCAGTGAAACTGTAATGATGCTCATTATATCGAGGTAACCATGCTTGTATATGTTATATGATACAATGCACGCCTATTAATAGAGAATAATACAAATAAAACTAATCTATGTGTTACACAGAAGTTTATAACAGTATATGAGACAGAAAGGCGAGAAAGTGGTTGAGGAGGATGAGCCTCCTTCTCCCCCTCGACCAGGAGGGCCCAGGAGGGTGGAGGCGATGGGGAGGAGGTGTGAACTCACTGCCACCACCACTGTGACAGAGACACTGAAGCCAGTTTCTACAGTACATTAAACCACCACCCCCCCTCCTCATATGAGCATATTGTTCAGGCCTGCAGCATAAGATAGACCACATCCTGTTGAAGATGACACTAAGAGTTATTTTAAAAGTGGAAAGTTCCTCTGTTGTACTTTTTCTTCTTAGAAAAAGAGAGAGAAAAAAATGAAAATACAATGGTGCTCTTCATGCAGTCGGTCAATTCCATTAAAACACGTTTTCTATGATTGTTCAATTTCACCAAAGATGCAACACTGTTTCGTGCAGAAACAGAATCTGTTTACATATCATCGCTGTCTAAAAAAAAAATAGTAATAATGATAACTAGAAAAAGTTCTCCTCAGAGCACAGGTCTCTACCAGGTAAGGTAGGTTATTGTGGCCTCATGGTGGCGCTATAATAGGCCAATGTGAAGAGGGTGCCATTTGTTCCTAGGCCTTTCACGGCAATCGGACACTGCATTCATGATTTGAGGCATTTTGTTCCAAAAATGTTTTTTTTTGTTAAATTAGACCTGCTGGTGGCTATAACGGGCCAATGTGAAAAGGGTGGCATTTCTTCCTCGGCCTAGTGGGAATGTGTGTGTGAAAATTCACGGAAATTGCACACTGCACTCTACAGTACTTTTATAACGCACAACAGCAGAAGGGAACAACCCTAGACCTCTCTCAACGTTTCGGAAACCTGTGCGTGTGAAGTTTTAAGGACATGGCTAATTAATCTAAAATGCACGTTACGCCCAACATGTCAACTTCCTCTTTTGTGAGTGAGGACGTGTACGCCATACCAGACCTGACAAAGAAGGTCAGATAAAGCCGAGGAGAGGGGGAGCAGGAGATGGAGGAGAGAGGAGAGAGAGAAGACAGAGGAGAGAGGGAGGAGAGGATAGTGGATATCTATGTCACTGCAGACGACCTTGAACTTGTCCCTGGAACACAGCAGGATGCTGTGCAGAGGAACACAGCACAGGAGCAGAATGAAGGTACAAATAAATCCTACAATGATTCACTAACACATCTGGCACACCACAATAATTTTGACACATCAAAGGAAGAACTGACAAGTTTAGTTTCAAGCCACTCTACTACATTCATGGTGTTATATTATTTTTGTCAATTAAGAACTTAAATTACTTGTTCTCTGTCATAAAGCATCATAACTTGTTAAAACCATCTGTAGTATCCTCATAGGTTTGTCTATTGTTTTTCAGGCTCTGATCAGTCAAAGAACAATCATTCCAGAGCTGCTGCAGTGTGTCTGGTGCTGCTGAGTCTTCTATTGGCTGTCATCATTGGTCTGGCCATAAAGTGTGAGTATCATTCTATAAACACTATCTTAAATTGTTTTCATATTTGGGTCAGAATAATCAGAGATCTCTGTATCTGTCAGTCTACTTGTGTCCCTTTTATGCCCCTATATCAGTATGTGCCCAGATATTGGCATGGCCTTATGTATATGGACATATCGTGAAGATATGTGGATATAGCGTGAAGGCCACGTCTTCACGCTCATGTCACTATGACTCAGCCATAACCATATAAGGAGTTTCCAATGCAGCTACGCCCAAATATGGAGTGTGTTGTCTAACCTCAATGTGTTGTCATAGCATCAGGCGCAAATAAATCAGTCAGCTCCATATGGGAACAAAAGGGGGCATGCCCATATATGGGTATATAAGGGACAAGAACTGACAGATACAGAGATGTAGGTTGTAGACGCATTTGGCCCAAACTGTAGATGGGAGGTCCAAGTAGATCTATTATCAGAACAAAGTTGGATGTAAAGCTTAGCAGTTTTCTTTTTTGATTCCCCTTCTTGCAGATTCTGAAAAGATTACAGAGAAAAACAACCTGGTCAAAGACCTAGAACAGCTACAGTTCCGATATAACAACGTAACTGAAGAACGAGATGACCTGAAGAGGAGGCTCTGTGGTCAGTGAGACATCACCTGTTTTCCTTCATTGTTTCATCATATTGTTCATCATTTGCCATTAATATGAGCAAACAGTTGCTAACTGTATTATTTTGTTGTTAGACTCATGTGGATTTACATTTGATGGTGGCGTGTGTTATTACGTCTCTACTGAGAAGAAAAGCTGGGATGAGGGCAGACAATACTGTAGAGTCAGAAAATCTGATCTGATGGTCGTAAACAGCAAAGAAAAACAGGTGAGTGAGTGTGTGTGTGTGTGTGTGTGTGTGTGTGTGTGTGTGTGTGTGTGTGTGTGTGTGTGTGTGTGTGTGTGTGTGTGTGTGTGTGTGTGTGTGTGTGTGTGCGTGCGTGCGTGCGTGCGTGCGTGTGTGTGTGTGTGTTGTAATCTATCTGTTGTACAGTTTGTACTTCAGTAACCAGCATATTTTCTGTCCAGGACTTTGTTGAGAGAGTTGCTGGCAGATACCAGAACATGTGGCTGGGTTTGACTGACAGAGACGAAGAACGAGTCTGGAAGTGGGTAGACGGAACCCTACTGACCACACCTACGTAAGACTTTACCTTCATTTTTGTCTCCGCCAGGCCGAAAGGCATGGCGAGAGAGTATGTTTTACCCTCCGTCCGTGTGTCCGTGTGTCCGTGTGTCCGTGTGTTACCAGCTAATCTCTGGCACCGTTGGCCCGGTCGCGGCGAAACTGTGCACACACACTCCCTGGATGCCAATTCAGAACCTCTGCCTCAAATTTTTCACATGGGCCTGTTATAGCGCCACCAGGAGGCCGATTTGTGCAAAACCCATTTTTTCCCATTACTCCTACAGTTTTTAACCAAACCTCATGTAAATCGGTACACAGTATCTCTATAGTCATGTGATCAACCCTGATCTGTCCGATTTCCCATATTCCATCCTCATTGAGTAAGGTTGCCATCCAAAGTTTGCAGGATTGGTCCGTTTTGAACAAACTGCCTCAAATCATGAACGCAGCTTGCCATTTCCATAAAATTGCACACACACATTCCCACTAGGCCGAGGAAGAAATGCCACCCTTTTTCACATTGCCCTGTTATAGCGCCACCAGCAGGTCTAATTTAGCAAAACACATTTTTGGAACAAAATGCCTCAAATCATGAATGCAGTTGCCGTGCACGACCTAAGAATAAATGGCACCCTTTTCACATTGGCCTATTATAGCGCCACCAGGAGGCCACAATAACGTACCTGACCTGGCGGAGACCTGTGCTCCGAGGAGCACTTTTTCTAGTCTCTTCTTCATTTCAACTAACATTTTCACTACATTTCACATCTTTGATGCTTTTTTCTAAATGGCATTATCAAATACAAACGTGCCACACTGTCACTAAAACTATACTTGTATGTCTATTCCATTATCCAGTGAATTTGTATCTAATGTCTAATATCTCCTGAGGAGGCGCGTCTGGAGCCTGTCCTGTACGGGACTCTCCAGATGTAAAAACGGATGATGATGATCTAGAATATAATTTGAGCTCATGATAAAAAAAGAAAAAAAGGACATATCTTTTTTGAAATGTTCCTACTTCTCCAGGTACTGGCACGATGATGAGCCTGATAGCGACAAAGGAGAAGAGGACTGCATTGTGTTTTGGAATGGAGATGATAAAGGATGGTACGACAAAGAATGTGGTAAACCTAACTTTTGGATCTGTGAAATAGTTCTTGGCTGAAATTATCATTTTCACAATGTATTAGTTAGCTGGTGTGTTGGTACAGCTAAATTATGGGTGTGTTTTCATGCAATAGTTTAAATGTTTGCTTTGGTTTGTCTGCCATGTAATTCTACAAATTATGCCTTGTAGAAATTACAATTTATATCAATATTTTCATTATTTGGTTATAGGGAGCCTGTGAATAACATGAATATAACAGCCATTTGTTACATTTTACATGTCATACAGTCTGGAGCAACAGAAGCTCTAAAAATGATCAAGCGATAAAGCGGATGTGAAGCCTCCTCCCCACTTCCGTTTCGTCTTTACAGTCACACAGATTTATCCTAATATAAATAAAAAGCATAATATATAGTTTGCTGCTTAGCAGAAATGGAAATATTAAAATTAAATGTAAAGATATTTTAAGATATTGAAATGAACTGAACGGAAATGATGAACAGATGACAGCTTCCTGTCTCGGATTTCGGGAGGTGTAGTAGTAGTTCCAAACTCTATAGTATTCGGAGATTGTGGAATAGTTGGCTACATGAGACTAGCCCACAAAGGTTATCTCGCATCTGTGTCTCACTACCACTGCAGTCTAGCATGCTGCTTTGTTGTTGTGGGTACTTAAACAACTTTTTTGGTAGTTGTAATGGTATTTTAGAGTTTTTCATAGAAAATAACCTGTTTTTCTCTGGCCACCAGGCTGCAGCAGTAGCCTGCAAGGTGACGGACACAGCTTTTTCAATTGTTTACCAAATTGGTTGAGGCAACCATGGAGTTAATAAACAACTTTATAGGTGTTGTTAGGTTAGCTTAGACAAACTTCACATTATGTGCAAATGTACTGTATTGTGAAAAAACACCTTGCTGTTCCTACTCTCCAATAAAATGTATCTGCAACATCAATGTTTATGCGTTTAAATTGGTGTATTCTACTCAAGATCAGATACAAATATCACTTTACTTCCCATTATATTTAAGTGGAGTAAAAATATCTCTTAGGTTCAGCGCACATTTCCCCTGCTGGTGCAAATTATTATGAACTCGAAAAAGTGCTCCTCAGAGCACAGGTCTCCGAGGTCATGTAGGTTATTGTGGGCCTACATTGTTTGGAATTCGCCAATCAGGATGGAATATGAAAAATCGGACGGAACCGTCTTGATCACTTGACTATAAAGATAATGTGTCCCGATTTGCATGATGTTTGGACAAAACTGTTAGTAATATAAATTTGCAAAAATGCAAAATTCGGCCTCCTGGTGGCGCTATAATAGGGTAATGTTAAAAGGGTGGCATTTGTTCCTCAACGTAGCGCGAATGTGTTTGCAACGTTTCACTGTCGGACGCTGCGTTCATGATTTGCGGCATTTTGTTCAAAACGGGTCACTCCTGCGAGCCAATCAGGATGGAAAATGAAAAATCTAACAGATCTGTCTTGATCACACGACTATAGAGATCATGTGTACCGATTTAGGTGAAATTTAGAGAAAATTCAAAGGCTTAATATCAAAAAATGTGTTTTACATAAGTCGGCCTCCTGGTGGCGCTATAAAAGGCAGATGTGAAAAATGCTGAGCCTCTAGGGAGTGCGCATACAATGTTTTACACAGATTGGTGTAGTTATATGTAAAAACAGGAATAGCGCCACCATGAGGCTGATTTGAAAAAAATCAAGTGGTACTTCCTCTGCCTGCTGGTGAGAATGTGTGTGCAAAATTTCACGGAAATTGCACGCTGTATTCATGATGTGAGGCATTTTGTTCCAAACGGGAACAAAGGAATTTGTGTATAACTCCTTTATTTTATCCAAAAATCATGCAAATCGGTACATCGGTAGTAGATATAAAACATTTTATTACTGAAAGCTGGTGGGTGAAAATGGAGGGTCTTTAAGGTAGCAGCTGCTTGGTATGTAATGGAAATAGGGGTGTGGTGGGTGATATGGTGGTGCAAGGAGGGGTGTAGGGGGCTGTGTGGGGGGTATGGGGATGGGTGTGACGGGTGGGTATGGGGGGGTCTCAGGTACGATGGGGACGGGAAAATGGGGGGGGTGGCGAATGTCGGGGATATGGGGGGTATGGGGGGGCGATGAGGGTGGGTATGGGGCTTGGGCTTCAACTCAACCGGGTCCGTTTGGGTTAAATTGTAATTTCAGACCCGTTGAAAACTCTAAAGCAGTTGTTCTCAAACATTTTCATGTCAAGGACCCTCAAATTGACATGCATTTGGCTGCAGACCCCCACCTGAAAATATTTTCTGCTAGGGAAATGTTTTCAAGATTTATCAAAATGTTTCGAAAATAGCCCATCTACAAGCTCAAAATGGCCAGTAATGGGCAAGGGGCAAGGCTTGGATATTTACGATGAGGCCAACACGGAAGCTTATGAATGGCCAGAGTGGCGCTGTTTTACCCTGCGGTGTCAGAAAGAAAACGCAAGTGAATGGGTTTTTTGACAAACTTTAGACTAGATTTTCTTACCATAATAAAAATTGTCATAAATTCTATATGCTTCCAGTCGCTAGTTTAAAGTCTCCTTTCAATCATCAGGATATGCGTTTTGCTAAATTATGGTCCCATTTATTTTAAAATTGACGATAAAGTAGGCTATTCTCTAGGAGGGGCGGGATGATTTGATTGACAAGCTCCAATAGCATTCATTCCCCGCCCCCGCTCTTGATTGACAAGCTACCCAACCAATAATGGTCTGGTCGCATTCTGCAGGATATGACGCAATATGACGCGCTATTGAAACATGGCGGACCCACAGTCTTGGAACAATCGACTTCATTTTCGGTCTGTAGAAAGCATGGGAGTGGCTTTGTCCATTAATTTTTTACAGTCTATGGTAATGGGACGCGTTGTGAGCTTGTAGATCGGCTATTTTCAAACAAAGTATAAAATAGGGTTAAAGTGATTAAACTGTTCCTCGTTTGCTGTGGAACCCCTGGGGGTCCCCAGACCACACTTTGAGAACCTTTTTTGCTCTAAAGATATGATAAAACATATTATTGTAATTTAAATCCTATATTATACAACTGTAGAATTGAAGAAACTTCAAGAATTAATTATTTTTGCACAAACATGTCACACTTAAGAACGCAAAGGCCACCCTAAGAGTGCTCTTCAGTGTGTGTAGATTCTGTTCTTACCCCGAGAACAGATCACAGCTAAGAAAACATTGGAGTATACCAAAATCTTATTAAAAACTTCTTAAGTGGGTCTAAGAAAAAATGTCCTCTTAGGAAAGTGTGCATAGATTCTGTTCTTACCTAAGAACAGATCACAGCTAAGAAAACATTGGAGTATACCAAAATCTTCTTAAAAACGTCTTAAGTGGGTTTAAGAAGAAATTTCCTCTTAAGAACGGTTGCTGCATGAGGTCCAATGATATATCAGTATTCAGATATTAACCTGTGGGCCGCATTAAAGGAGAATTTTGGACTAAAATGTTATTACCTTTTCTATGATGTTATGATATCTTAGGATGAATGGTACAGTAGAAAAATTTCATAACTTCACCCCTGGTCCGCCACAGCTTAAAAGCCCTCTAAGCTGCCTCATTCACTAGAATGGGGAATCTCACTTAGTTGAAGCGGATAGGCCTTAGATTAGATCACATATTTTAATAGCTTTTTTTTTTTTTTTTTTTTTGAGATGTGATGTTCATAGTGACAGAACACTATGCAACCAAAAAAAAAAAAAAAAAAAAACAGAAGTCTCGCTAGACGAGATTGAAATCTCGTCTAGCGAGACTTTTTTTTTTTGGACAGTGTTCTGTCACTATGAACGTCAGATCTCTCTCACAAAAAAAAAAAAAAAAAGCTATTCAAATATGTGATCTAACCTAAGGCCTATCCGCGCACCTTTTTAAGCTGTGGCGGACCAGGGGTGGAGTTATGAAAATGTTCTACTGTACCATTCATCCTAAGATATCATAACATCATAGAAAAGGTAATAAAACTTTAGTCCAAAATTCTCCTTTAAGTGAAGGTGGGGGCCGCATGTGGCCCCCGGGCTGCCAGTAGCCCATGTATGCTATAGAGTGTTTGTTCAGTAACAGTGTTAAATAGCTCTATATTGTGATAGTAATCATTGCTATTATAGCAATGGTCAGAATAGATATAATTAACACTTATTTTAACCAAAGAAAATTACTTACCCTACCTTTAGCTACCAATCATTTAGCTGGGGATCACCTGGGACCCCCACAAGGACCCCCTGGGTGTCCCCGAACCCCACATTGACAACCACATACTGTTCATGTAAAAAAAGAAAACATGAAAATCAGTTTTGTTTTCCTTGTATGAGAGCTTTTATTGTGACAGTAAAGTCACATCCTTGTTGTTAACATGACATCCAATCCCTGCTTTAGTCTTTTCAAATTAAAACAATTCGCCAAGGGGGCGCCATTGGACTGTTAATATTCGGTAAGGTTTAGTTTCAATATCTTCGTACTGATTATCAGTTCACTATCTTCACATAACCACAAGTCACTGATTTTATCAGGGCCTCCCTGAAAAAGAGAGCTTGCTCTCAATTTGATTTCTTGTCCACATTTTCGAGTTACATCATGGCAAGGTAACTACACAACCCACACCTCTACCAAAGTGATCTTGCCCTTTAATGACCTTTGAACTTATTGTTTCTGATGGAGTTATTTTGATTGATCATAATTTGTCTAGTGCCCTAAAACTGCTTTAAATGTCAAATTAATATAATGCTGTCATATTGGCCTAAATTCAGTCATGTACCCTATTTCTCCTGTCTCTGTCTATGCAAGGTCAAACTAGCTACAGGCGTTCTGTGGCTATCAGTTGTTTTGAGAACACTGTATCTCGATGTTCTTCTCTGCTAACAATTCCTTCAGCGCCACTGAAGTCATCACTGACCAGTGACAGGTCAGACCCGAGGTCAACGTGTTATTCGAGACATGTGGACGCTGTTTGTTCAAAGATAAACTGTCACACCATCTTCATCATCTTCATCATCTACCATCATCATCCTCATCTGACGACGACGTAATCATCACTATCCACCAATAGCAGGATAACCCCTCTGACGGCTGGACGCTTGATGTATCTTCAATGATGCCATATGTTTATGTTACTGGACGCTGTTAAAGTCCAGGGCTTTCTCTGTTTAACGGCGGAGAGAGGCGACGACCGATGATGCGTGAACCTGCTGATACTGTAACCTTCCATTACTCTCTCTCTCTGAATAATAGACTTTCATTACATCCAATGGCTGCCTGTGTCCTGAGTCTGGTTTTTTCTTGTCGCCTTTGATGAAAGTTACCGGTACTTATATACATACTGATGTGATGTTTCTGCCATGCATAAGTATCTATACATATGGTTGATAAGGAAAAATAACAGCTCTATCAATTGGTCCAAATCGATGCCGGATATGGTTGAAACAGGGTGGACGAGGGGAACTGAGCTATTGACCGGAACTGTACGGTCAGACTCTCTTCCCCTGGCTTCCCCTGTTTTAATACGTATCAAACGAACCAGCCTTGGGTGTAACGATGTATCACTTCTATTCAGATGAAGGTTATCTTTGAACAGTATCACATTTTTTATTTTATTTTATTTTGTTTTGGACCTGGACGCGATCGCTGGACCTTTGGACTTGCCCTTGACTCTCCACATGTCTCAAATTCCACATGGTCCAGCCATCGGAGTCAGGATCCCCGAACCATTGATTCGGTATGTATATCTTTTTATTTTTTACCATGGTCCAGTGATTGGGATCTCCACGTAACTTCTCCCTGTGAACCTTGATCTGATGAGTATACCTTTTATTTTATTTTATTGTCTTTACCGAACGATTTGTCTCATAAATTATCAGCCTGTTTTTAAATTACTGTTTAACACAGCTCCGCCAGGGAGTCAGTCAAGTAAAAATGTTTTATCACCTGGGAGGACATTCCCTGAATGTCTCATAAATTATCCTCTTATTTAGAATACAGTGGTCTTTATTTATGTTGTTTTATTTTCTGGCTTGTCCATTGTATATATTGATCACCACCAGACACATCCATCCTCAACGTTTTTTTACACTGATGTTTGGCTATCAGCTGTTACTTACAGTTATTTGTCTTTATTTATATATATATTTATGTAAATGCATCTAGAAATAACCCACAATCCAAACTTGGGTGTTTCGATGTATTCGTGACCATATATATAAACATATGGATTAGATTTATCTAATAATAGTTTTACACTAGGTGGGAGGGGGTTGTCTGTGTGGTGCCTACATGAATATATACTATTTCAGGTTTGTCAGTCAAAGTGTTTCATGTTCTAGATATATTAATAGATTTGTGTCCCCCACCTCCTAACCCATCCCTGGGGGGCGGGTAGGGGCTTGTTCTACCAATTCGTCCGATACTCCACTATGAGTGACGGGTAGGGGCCTGCACGTGCTACCAATTCGTCCGATACTCCACTGAGGGCTTTGTTTGACGGGTGGGGGGGGCCTACACGATTATATTTTATATATATATATATATTGAACATAGACCGATTTTATTTTGACCACTGTATGTTAAATCATCCATCCATTTAATATATTGAGCTTTAAACAATACGTTTTAAATGCCTTAATAATACATTTTATATTCCTTTGAACCAGTGAATATATTTTGCCTTAATCCTAAGTTTTAAATTCTAAGTTTTAAATTCTTTTAAATATTTTTAATATAAGTTAAACTAATAAGTAATACTAAGCCCAGTCAGGATAAAATATTTCTCATTCCAAAATTAGTTTGTTGCTGAAATATGTATGTTCGGTATGTCTGTGTGTATTAATGAACGATTGTTTTTTTTTCTCTCTATCTCTCTCTCTCTGTGTGGGTCCGCCAGTGCTGTCTTCTACGGTGTGTGTGGGTACTAGGGAGTGAGAGAGAGTGAAAGTTTTTATCTTTCTCTATTTTCTATGTGCGTGAGCGATTCAGCTATGCAGGCATGCGTGAATGTTTGAATGCGCGTTTGTCTGTCTCGCTCGTTCTCTAACAATTTTAGTCCAAATTTCAGTCATTCTCCAGTCAGTTAAAATTAGTTTACCACTCTGGTCTCTAAAACTACATTACCCATAATTCCTTACAGGAAGTGTTAGTTCTCGTAATCCTAACTGCCACGTTGCTTAGCAACGATTGCCCCTACAGCCTCCATTGTTCAACTTCATTCAACCCATCTCAGTTAAATTAACCCTAATACGATTCAATATGTTCTAATATCAATATTGGAAAAAATTAACTATAATATTAAGTTTATTATAAAGTCATTTTGAATTATTTTAAAAGTTTTGAAAAATATTTCATCATTTTAACTTAAGATTTTTTTGAGCTGGTAGATCTGCTCTTTTTTGAAAGTTTTAATTTCCATTTATTTTGGTGTACTTTACCTAACTCTAATATACTCTTCAGAACAAAGATGTTTATTCCTCATTTTTCATTGTTATATTTTAATTTTAAATATTTTAATTATAACTTTAAAAAAATGTTTGAATTTTTTTTTCATTTTTTTCTCTTGATTTTCAGTTTGATTTATTTTCTTTCTCATCAACAAATTCATCCTCTGACACACACTATATTACAGATATATGGGTGTCAAATAGAGGGGAGTTTGATGAATACTTGATTTAAATATGATTTGATTTCAATGTTTAATGTGCTTGGTTTGTCTTTGTTTCATTTTAGAACGAGAATGTAAACCACTCCATTAATCCAATTCCTGGACAACAATAATGTCACAATACCTGCTAATTGTGACATACAGGGCTAAAACTTTAATTTTATTCCAAACTGTTTTAAACTCTGTTTCATACTATAGTCAACTGTAGGTCTCATGCCAAACAGTAAATTTGATTTCCATCTATCTTACAGATTTCAACTAATGTCTTGGATAGATGTTTGATGCCCCCATGCCTACATGATGCAATCGGGAAGTATTTCTTGAGTTTTAAGACCATTCCACGTGAGTTTTTCCCTAAATAAAGTGTAAAATGATGTAATAAATACAGGTATCAGGAGTGTACCGTTCCATTTTTCAAATACTTGGACCTACAGGTCAACTTGTTAAATAAAGCACTGGACCGCAGCTTCACAACGAGGAGGGTAACTTTTTCTTTTTCTGAACGTGTCCAGAATCGTCTTTGACAAAGTGACGTAGGTCTCTTGTCAGATTATTTGAAAACTTGTCAGACTGGTTAGTTTTCTCTCACTCTATCAACAGAAACGGGCTAAGGGTCATTAACGGTGCTAAAATTGATCAAATCTAAACATATTTTGAAAAGGTTTGTTTGGGACAGTACATTAGCTGAGATTTTTTTTAATTATAATAAAGTTATTTGCAAATTGCAAGGGGAAAACTTTGTTGTGTGGTGTCTTAAAATGTCATGAAATATAACCATGTTTTGCTTCCTAATTGAATAAATAACCATTATATACAGTCCTTTTGAAGAAGTACAATTTTGAATTAATATCTGAATAAATTATACAGTCCTTTTGAAGAAGTACAAATGTGTATGTTATCTGAATAACTAACCATTTATTTTTGCCCTTAAGTCATTGAAATCTCTGTCACAATGTTAAGTTTGCCTGTCTGTGTCTGATTTGGTTTGAATAATGTCACAAGGTACAAGACCTGATCAGCTTGCCCTTTGACCCTATCCAAATCATGATAAGATGTAGGCTTGATGGAGTTATTTTGATTGATCATAATTTGTCTAGTGCCCTAAAACTGCTTTAAATGTCAAATTAATATAATGCTGTCATATTGGCCTAAATTCAGTCATGTACCCTATTTCTCCTGTCTCTGTCTATGCAAGGTCAAACTAGCTACAGGCGTTCTGTGGCTATCAGTTGTTTTGAGAACACTGTATCTCGATGTTCTTCTCTGCTAACAATTCCTTCAGCGCCACTGAAGTCATCACTGACCAGTGACAGGTCAGACCCGAGGTCAACGTGTTATTCGAGACATGTGGACGCTGTTTGTTCAAAGATAAACTGTCACACCATCTTCATCATCTTCATCATCTACCATCATCATCCTCATCTGACGACGACGTAATCATCACTATCCACCAATAGCAGGATAACCCCTCTGACGGCTGGACGCTTGATGTATCTTCAATGATGTCATATGTTTATGTTACTGGACGCTGTTAAAGTCCAGGGCTTTCTCTGTTTAACGGCAGAGAGAGGCGACGACCGATGATGCGTGAACACCTGCTGATACTGTAACCTTCCATTACTCTCTCTCTCTCTGAATAATAGACTTTCATTACATCCAATGGCTGCCTGTGTCCTGAGTCTGTTTTTTTCTTGTCGCCTTTGATGAAAGTTACCGGTACTTATATGCATACTGATGTGATGTTTCTGCCATGCATAAGTATCTATACATATGGTTGATAAGGAAAAATAACAGCTCTATCAGTTTCTAATCAAAAAGATGGGTGTCTCTGCTCAGCTCACATGCTCATGTGAGTGGATCTCTCAAAGACTGCATGCATGTGCACTGACTGATGCTACTGACTGCATGCGTCTACAATAATATAACCACTATGTTGAAACACAGCCTTCAATATAAACTCACATATTATCGTCTCTGTCGGGTGGAAACCTCATATATATACATTATTTTCAAAAATAGCAGATCTACAAGCTATGAGCTTGTATATCTGCTATTTTTGGATAGGCAAAGCATAAAATGAGACAGATTTTAATGGGTTAATTTACAAAAAAAAAAAAAAGTTATAATATGGAGATAAGATGTTTCTGCCCGACATCAATGATATACTTAGGTTGGTTTCACCAATGCGTGGTGAAGTGAGAAGCGCCCGCAGTGTGTTTTGTGTGGTGAGGTGATGATTAATAAGAGCTTAAAAATAACAAAACCTTAAACACTATATTTAGTTGACCGGAGTCCCCCCAGGGCTCTATTCTAGGCTCCCCTGATGTTTACGCTCTAGCTTGTCGATATGCTATTTTGACAGAATGCTCTCACCAGAATAGGGAAACTGGGTTCAAGTGGTTCAACCAAAACCTCCAAACAAAGCATCCAACCTCAGCATCAGGAAAAAAAACAAGAGGGTTTTCCCCGAGCAAAGAAACCTTCAGGAGACTGTTCTCACCCTGGAAGAGGAAGTTGGGTTCAATATCACAGAAATGTTTCTGCTGTGTGTGTGTGTGTGTGTGTGTGTGTGTGTGTGTGTGTGTCTGTGTGTGTGTGTGTGTGTGCGTGCGTGCGTGCGTGCGTGCGTGCGTGCGTGCGTGCGTGCGTGCGTGCGTGCGTGCGTGCGTGCGTGCGTGCGTGCGTGCGTGCGTGCGTGCGACAAGGTTATAATAGTTTTGGATTTGTCATTATAGTTTAGTTTTAGTTCGTTTTGACAATTTGTTTTCTAATTCCAAGTTTTTATTAGTTTCTATTTTTATGACAACGCTTAGTTTTAGTTTAGTTGTATTAGTTTTAGTTTTTTCATACTTTGGGTTATTTGTCAGGTGCAGGATTCAAAAAGGTCAGAATAAGTAGTATGTAATAAAAAACTCAACAAAAGATACCATTTAAAAAAAAATATATATATATATATATTCAGTTACTGTTGGACAATCAACCATCCACACAACTATAACAGTCCAC
>NC_139942.1:13029846-13097346 GCF_963454915.1 Gymnoscopelus microlampas | reverse complement strand
TCCTAGAGAATAGCCTACTTTATCGTCAATTTTATAATAAATAGAACCATAATTTAGCAAAACGCATATCCTGATGATTGAAAGGAGACTTTAAACTAGCGACTGGAAGCATATAGAATTTATGACAATTTTTATTACAGTAAGAAAATCGAGTCTGAAAGTTGGTAAAAACCCATCGGCTTGCGTTAAAATAAATTCTTTCTGAACTCACAGGTCGGCACGGGTGAAACAGCGCCTCTCGCTGGACATTTACTAAACATCCGGGTTGGCCTCATAGTAAATATCTCAGCCTTGCCCCTTGGTAAAAACACGCATTTCCATACATAATAAATGCACATTTCAGTTGAAGACAAACAAGACAGGCAGTCTTAATTGCTAGTTGACTAATTGAGTTATGGCGATTCATTATTTTTGTGAGTTTGGAATCCAGGAAGACACATAGATTTTGCTTTTGGGTCCCAAGACAAGAATGTTTTAGAACTTATGTTCAAGGTCAGGGGTGAACAACCGTTTCAGGCACAGGAACTGCTTAACCAGGGAAAGGGTGTAGGGGAAAAAAGAGTATATCAAGTGTAAGTTTAATAAGTATTGGGGGTTTAAGTGGTTAACTGTGAAAATACACATTAACATGAGTTCAACACTGATGATAGTGCTGTCAAACAAAGCTATCTATGAAAAGCTATAATCTGCAACAAATCATCAAATACAATATGTAGTGGGGGTCCCTAATTCATCTCTCTCTCAGCAAAGTAGTTGTATTTAAAAACAACAATAACACTAACATTTCAGAAGTATAATATGAACAAGACCAGGAGACCTGGTTCTGCCAGACCCCTAGTGGTTGAAATCTGAATGGCTGGGTAGGAAAAGAGGGACAGACCAACAGATCGACGACAAAGCCTCCTGTAGGCCGACCCCCTGGGTCTGGCAATAATAAAGGTAAGATAAACTTTGGGGAAAAAACATGTTATGCACATCAAATAAGGATGCAAAAATACTTTTAAGATACTGATGGACAGCACTTGATAGAGCACTTGATCCAGGTTGAGGTTTCAGTTCCTTCTTTTTCTCAGTTCATCCTCAGCTGAAGTTGTTGCTGACTAGACAAATATGTTTTCCAGTCACACAAACACATTTTTATTTGCTTTTTGCAACAAAGCATTTTTTAAACGTGAGGGTGGAACAAACCAAAAAAAAAGAGGAAGAGAGGCACATGAATAAAAGAAGGGCCACACTTCACATTTGTTCAGTGTGTTCTGAAGAGGGGGACCATGTCAACTACCTGCAAGAAGAGTTAAAGTCCTACATGTAGAAATGGCTGCACGTGGACATTATGAGCTCCAAAAGCTAGACGATGTAATGGATGAAGATCCTACAGCTCAGGAGAAAGATCCACAGACGATATCACAGTCTGGTAAGAGATGTTACTAAATTAAGAATATAATACTTTCATGAAATACTTTTTAAGATGAGAACCAAAGATTTTAACAGATCTCACTCAAACTTTTTTCACTGTGTGTGCGTGCGTGCGTGCGTGTGTGCGTGCGTGTGTGTGTGTGTGTGTGTCCTCCAGACATAAGACGGTCCAGGCGGGTTGGAGTCAGTTTTGGATTGCTTTGTGCTGTTCTAGCTCTCCTCAACATTGCATTACCACTCTATCTCTGTAAGTCAAGTATAATAATAATGTATTTTATAACAATGTTTTATATCTGTGATGATCAAACATATGTCCATCATGGCAGAGATAATAAAGATGTACAATATGTACAACTTTAGTTTTATCTACAGTTTTATGTCGTTTTATGTGTAGCCCTAATGTCAATGGAATTACAGATCGTGTGTGCGGCAGCAACAACCTAAAACTTTAAACTCACAAGCGATCAATCATAATTCAATGATTCAACGATTTCACAATCAGATATTTTAGATTACAGATAATTGTAAATGACAGAATAGGAGAGAAAGATGGAGAGAGGTAGACAATGATGTACAACTGGTAATCACATGTTGCACTACTTTCATGGTCGTAGGTAGAATAGAAATAATTAAAGCCCTCTTTCTCTTTTTTCTTCTTAAAATTGTTAAATACAACGCACAAGTACTTAGTATCGATACAATCCATTATTTGCATTACAAAACGATACGATACAATGTCAAACGATATGATATACTTCTGTTTGCATATCGATATGGTTGGATCGTTGAAAGTAAAATTGACAGGTTGTGAGCTTGAATCATCTATTTTCACCATTATAAAGTGTACCAAAAGAAAAATGAATAAAAGCCTAATACGATTAGACATAAGGGATAAGATAGGGCCCAGATTGTATTAAACTCACATGGTCACACGGTGTTGGTGAGAGGAGGGTTGACAGTTTGGGTGTGACCAGAGACACGTTCTGATCGGTGCATTTTCATTGATATTAATATCCACTGATTAATATGTAGGGCACCCAAATTATATTATTATATTATATTCTATAGTAAATGGTAAATGGTGCATTTATATAGCGCTTTTATCCAAAGCGCTTTACAATGATTGTGCAGAATATAGAATAATATAGTATATTCTATCCCTGTGTGAAATGCAATTGTAACTTCTGGGAGCAGTGAGCAGCCACAGAGCAGAACCCAGGGACCAGCTCCAGCCCTAAGGCCAGTGTCTTGCTCAAGGGCACTGACAGGAGTTTGTCCCTAATACGCAATACATATTTAAGCTCTAAGGACCTTCTTTCTGTGTGCAGCAACAGTGCCAACCACTGACCACAAGTGTTTTGTAAATACATTTTTGCAGGATATTTATTATTTACTTTTTATGACTGATACATTATGCTAGCATAAAATATACACTTTAATGATAGCAATTGACTTTTGGCATTTCTTTAAATAGTGGATCTCACATTTTGTAAATATTGTTTCCAAACAGATCAGTCTAATATGGTGGGGCGAGACCAACTAGTGACTAGTTACAACCAACTACAGGCCACGAACAATAACCTGACTGAAGAGAGAGCCCAATTACAAACCAGTTTTGACAAGTTACAGACCAGTTTTGACCAGTTACAGACCGGACATAACAACTTGACTGAACAGAAAGACCAACTACAGACTAATTGTGACCAGCTACAGACCAGCCATAGTAACCTGACTAAACAGAAAGACCAGCTACAGAGCAGTTTTGACCGGCTACAGACCAGACATAACCAACTACAGAGTAGTTTTGACCAGTTACAGAGCAGACATAGCCAACTGACTAAACAGAAAGATCAGGTACAGACCAGTTTTGACCAGCTACAGACCAGCCAGAGTAACCTGACTAAACAGAAAGATCAGCTACAGACTGGTTTTGACCAGCTACAGACCAGACATAACCAGCTACAGATTAGTTTTGACCAGTTACAGAGCAGACATAGCCAACTGACTAAACAGAAAGATCGGGTACAGACCAGTTTTGACCAGCTACAGACCAGCCATAGTAACCTGACCAAACAGAAAGATCAGCTACAGACTGGTTTTGACCAGCTACAGACCAAACATAGCCAACTGACTAAACAGAAAGATCAGCTACAGACTAGTTTCGACCAGCTGCAGACCAGACATAACCAGCTACAGACTAGTTTTGACCAGCTACAGAGCAGACATAATAACCTGACTAAACAGAAAGATCAGCTACAGACTAGTTTTGACCAGTTACAGAGCAGACACAGCCAACTGACTAAACAGAAAGATCAGTTACAGACTAGTTTTGATCAGTTACAGACCAGACATATCCAACTGACTAAACAGAAAGATCAGCTACAGAGTAGTTTTGACCAGCTGCAGACCAGACATAACCAGCTACAGACTAGTTTTGACCAGCTACAGAGCAGACATAATAACCTGACTAAACAGAAAGATCAGCTACAGACTAATTTTGACCAGATACAGACCAGACATAACCAGCTACAGACTAGTTTCGACCGGATACAGAGCAGACATAACCAGCTACAGACTAGTTTTGAACAGTTACAGAGCAGACATAGCCAATTGACTAAACAGAAAGATCAGTTACAGACTAGTTTTGATCAGTTACAGACCAGACATATCCAACTGACTAAACAGAAAGATCAGCTACAGACTAGTTTTGACCGGCTACAGACCAGACATAGCCAACTGACTAAAGAGAGAGATGACATGAAGATGAGGCTCTGTGGTGAGTGAGACATCAGTGTTTCTTCATGTTGTTCATCATTTGCCAAATTGCCATTAATATGAGCAAACAGTTGCTAACTTTTTTTATTTTGTTGTTAGAATCGTATGGATTTACATTTGATGGTGGTGTGTGTTATTACGTCTCTACTGAGAAGAAAACCTGGGATGAGAGCAGACAATACTGTACAGACAAACAATCAGATCTGGTGGTCGTAAACAGCAAAGAAAAAGAGGTGTGTGTGTGTGTGTGTGTGTGTGTGTGTGTGTGTGTGTGTGTGTGTGTGTGTGTGTGTGTGTGTGTGTGTGTGTGTGTGTGTGTGTGTGTGTGTGTGTGTGTGTGTGTGTGTGTGTGTGCGCGTGTGCGTGCGTGCGTGCATGCGTGCGTTGTAACCTACAGTATCAGTTTATACTTCAGTAATCAGCATCTTTTCTGTCCAGGACTTTGTTGAGAGAGTTGCTGGCAGATACCAGAACAGGTGGCTGGGTTTGAATGACAGAGACCAAGAAGGAGTCTGGAAGTGGGTAGATGGAACCCCACTGACCACACCTACGTAAGACTTTACCTTCATTTTCTCTTTCAACCAACATTTTCACTACATTTCACATCTTTGCTGCTTTTTTCTAAATGGCATTATCAAATACAAACGTGCCACACTGTCACTAAAACTATACTTGTATCTATATCTAGAATGTCTCCTGAGGAGGCGCGTCTGAAGCCTGTCCTGTATACGGGAATATATATATATATATATATATATATATATATATATATATATATATATATATATATATATATATATATATATATATATATATATATATATATATGCATTTATATATATTGTAGGCCTACTGTATGTAATAAATGTACCTACTTCTAGGTACTGGTACCAGGGTGAGCCTGATAGTGAAGAAGGAGAAGAAGACTGCATTGTGTTTTGGAATGGAGATAATAAAGGATGGTACGACAAAACATGTTTTAAAAATAACCTTTGGATCTGCGAAAGAGTTATGTGATGAAATCATCATTTTCACAATAGCTGGTGTGTTGGTACAGCTAAATTATGGGTGTGTTTTCATATACGTTTGCTTCGGTTTGTCGCCTTGTAATTCTACCCAATATGCCTTGTAGAAATTACAATTTATATCAATATTTTCATTATTTCGTTAAAGGGAGCCTGTGAATAACATGAATATAACAGCCATCTGTTACATTTTACATGTCATACAGTCTGGAGCACGGAAGCTCTGAAAATGATCAAGCGATAAAGTGGATGTGACGACTCCTCCCCACTTCCGTTTCGTCTTTACAGTCACACAGATTTATCCTAATATAAATACAAAATAATCTAAGCATGTATAGTTTGCTGCTTAGCAGAAAGGGAAATAATACAATGACAAAAATGAATTTAAAGATATTTTAAAAGATATTTTCGTGAACGGAAATGACGAACAGATGACAGCTTCCTGTCTCGGATGTTGGGAGGTGTAGTTGTAGTTCCAGACTCTATAGTATTCGGAGTGGAATAGTTGGCTACACGAGACTAGCCCACAAAGGTTATCTCGCAGCTGTCTCTCACTACCACTGCAGTCTAGCATGCTGCTTTGTTGTGGGTAGCCTACTTCAAAAATGTTTAGGTAGTTGTAATGGTATTTTAAAGTATTTTGTCTTTTCATAGAAAACAACATGTTTTTCTCTGGCCACCAGGCTGCAGCAGTAGCCTGCGAGGTGAAGGACACAGCCTATATTTGTCAATTTTGTTTCAATTGTTTTCTTTTGTACATAGTGGGGTTTTTTTCTCGGTATTTTTATGTTGATTTTTGAACTGTTTGGTTGCTATTTATCTATGAAATTAATTCAAGGACCCCAACGGCAACAAGTCTGCAAGGACTTTTTTGGTCGGATCTTTTAGACAAAAGTATTATAAATGTAACTGTGTTGTTTTACATTCTTTTGCCTAATAAATAAAATATCAATCAATCAATGACAAGATGACTTAATGTGATTTGTAAGGCACCGCCCATGCAGAGACAAACTTCACATTATGTGCAAATGTACTATACTGTGAAAAACACCTTGCTGTTCCTACGCGCCAATAAAATTTATCTGCAACATCAATGTTTATGCGTTTTAAATTGGTGTATTCTACTCAAGATCAGATACAAATGTATCACTTTACTTCCCATTATATTTAAGTGGAGTAAAAATATCTCTTAGGCTCAGCGCACATTTCCCCTGCTGGTGCAAATCATTATGAACTAGAAAAAGTGCTCCTCGGAGCACAGGTCTCCGCCAGGTCATGTAGGTTATTGTGGGCCTCCAATGTTCGGAATATAGCGTCACCAGGAGGCCACAACAACCTACCTGACCTGGCGGAGACCTGTGACTTTTTCTAGTTTACCCTTCAACTTATTTCTTTATGCCCAGAATGACTGGCTATCCACAGGGTTTGTAGCAATTTGTAGCAATTGTATAAATAGTACGCCTTTAATGTAATTAAAAACTGATTATATGTATTTGGCCACCATTATAAAATACATGTGAATATAAATGAAATATATAATAGTAATGATTTATTTTATTTGTTTTAAGTCTCAGGGACTGGTTGTACCGCTTACCGTTAACCTGGCATCAATTTAAATTGCCCAGTGCACATGTAACGTCTAGGTAGATTTGTTTTGCATTGTAGGCTTTATGCCACACAGGGTATGAGAGGCCATGTGGAGTCTATGTGGTGTTTGATGATGATGATGATGATGATGATGATGATGATGATGATGTCTTATGTTCCATATATTAATGTGCTACATTAAACATCTTCATCATACCATTGTGACTCAGGTCTCGAAATGCATGATGCCAGTAACGTCTAGGCATCTGCATTTGTGGTCGGAAAGATGTGTGTGACGTGGAGGAAGTGTGAAAGATTTGTGTTTTGTAGAGCCGAGTGGTTTTGTGTTCTTAGAACAGGCAAAGCGAAACGACCACAGTGCCTATGTACCCTGGCACTGTGGTCAGCTTAGCTTCTAGATTAGAAGGTGCTCACATTACTTAAAAAAAGATGAGAAAAACTTACTGAGTTTAACACGCACACTTACCAACTGTTGGCCGTTAATGTATCCTCCCTTGATGATTAATTAATAGATTGTAAACTTAAATATGTGAAATAAAAGGACACTTTTCAGGACTTTGTCAACAGCTCTAATTCAAAAACAATTATTTATTTTGAGAAAGCTTCTATGCTACTTGATAGGAGTCTTTCAAATCTAGCTCACATTGAGCTGATCGTCTCATCAATGTGTGTTGACTGTTCAGAGATTGGAGACTAGCTTGTAGGTTTTTATCTGTCTGCAAGTAATCTCTCAAGAACAGATTCAGAGCTGCAGCGCTGTTTTTTTCTTTTTTTTAACGATGGGTTCCCAGATTGGTCTGCAAGTGATGGTGCAAGCTGTCTATAGCTTCATAGTGTTGTGTAAATTAACTGTAGTTTTGTTTAAACATTATCTTTGCCAATTGGATTCATGTTAACATGTATTTTCAGACATGTATTTTATTTATTTATTTATGTATAAAACAATTCCTATCACACAAAATAATTGCCGGACTATTGACTGTGAGGACGCGCTAGGGGTCTCGCACCCCCTGTTGAAGACTCCTGTGACATACTTAATTTAGCTTACATGTATCAGTGCATTGAGCAGTGTCATTCATTTCCTCCTTGCTGCTTCAGGCAGCTTGAAATCTCTCTCTTTTCTTTTCTTGGACAGACTTTTGAACAATCAGAACATCATCAAACAGTCTTCAGCTTGGCTACAGTTGATACTAGCTGTGTGTTTCTACTGTGACCACGTAGTTTAATAGAAAGACCCATTGCTTACATAATAAGCTCTCCGTTGAGGGAGCTCCCTGTGTTGAGAGACAGGTAGAGACAGCGGGAGCAGTGTGCAGGCAGTGCAGCGATGTATTCTATTATTATATTTCTATTCTATTGTCACACAACAAGCTCAACAGCAAGGAGGAGACAGTTAGCTAGAGCGACAAGCTGGTACGCAGGCCGCCAGTTTGACACCCCTGGTAGATGGTGTGTGTATGTAGGTCATGTAGGTAGGTCATCAGTGTTGAAAACATTTTGTACTGTATTTTCAGAGGATGTGTTTTTTTTGTTATTTGGCATCAGCGTTGCCGTGTCGGGCTGCTCGCGTGACAGGCAGTGACCGCTGATGTTGCCATGTCGGATATGACCAAGACAGGATATGTGTGTGTGTGTGTGTGTGTGTGTGTGTGTGTGTGTGTGTGCATGTGTGTGTGTGTGTGTGTGTGTGTGTGTGTGTGTGTGTGTGTGTGTGTGTGTGTGTGTGTGTGTGTGTGTGGGTGGGTGGGTGGGTGGGTGGGTGGGTGTGTGTGTGTGTGTGTGTGGAATATGAAAATAAACAGATCCGTCTTGATCACATGACTATAGATCATGTGTACCGATTTGTGTGAAATTTGGAAGAAAAAAATGGTTTACAAAATCGTGCGATAAAAATTATAGAAAACTGAAAAATTGAGATACAAGGTTTCTGCCCAAAAGCGAAAATAATTATCCTATTTGACACAATCAGACCTGAAAACAGGTTTGTTTTTTTACTTATAATGTGCAGTGATGATCATTAGAGGTGGATGTGTGAACACTGCCTCTGCTACTGTGACTGAGGAAACACCAAGAGGATGGAAGGGGAGGGGGGTGGAGGTTATGACAACTCCTAATGTCATAAAAGAAAGACGACACTTCTCTTTTCTTCAGTTTGTGAGGAGGTGAACAATGTAAATTAAAGTCATAAAGGTAGAAATGGCCGTGGCTTTACATTCTGAAAACATTGACGTCCAAGAGGAAGATGATGATGAGGAGGACGATGACACAAACTGTGATGATGTTGAGACTCCAGCTCAGCAGAAACATCCACAAAATACGCTGCAGTCTGGTAAGAGATGTTACTACGACTGATCACAAAATATACTTTAAAACTTTTAAAACAAGAGGTTGAAATATAAAAAATGTGTTTGTTTGTTTGTGTGTGTGTGTGTGTGTGTGTGTGTGTGTGTGCGTGCGTGCGTGCGTGCGTGCGTGCGTGCGTGTGTGTGTGTGTCCAGTCAGAAGACGGTACAGGATGCTTGCAATGGGGTTTGGATTGCTTTGTGGTGTTCAAGCTCTCCTCAACATTGGTCTCCGACTCTCTCTCTGTAAGCGGACTTTCATAATAATGTATTTTATAATAATGTTTTATATATCTATGATAGGCCAACACGGATTTTCATTTAAATTCATTTGCATAGCTAGTCATGGATTGTGCATAACAAACACCATGTTTGAACATAAGTGTACTCATACGTGATGCTCATAATTGTATATGGTACCAGAGCACCACGCCAAAGGTCAATCATTGATTTTGTTATTATATCATCTGACCTGAGGTCGCATGTCTTGGGCACTTGGTAAATGGTGCATTTGTATAGCGCCTTTACCATAGCACAGCGAGCACCCACTGGGAATGCACCGGTCTGGTCAGGTGGTTAAAATGCTTTGTAACGCGTGCACTGCACAGGAAGCATGATACCCGGTCTTATACCGCAAGTAATGGATTTCTACTAACTCTCTCTCTGTAAAGACTAAAGAGAGAGAGAGAGAGAGAGAGAGAGAGAGAGAGAGAGAGAGAGAGAGAGAGAGAGAGAGAGAGAGAGAGAGAGAGAGAGAAAAGTTTACTGTCTCACAGTAAACGCTCTAAATGTGTGCGTGCCTTGCACAGCTTGTGGTGCTGGGTGCACACACTGCACAGGTAGGTGAACATCTTTGTACCAGTGTCAGGGTAGATTGATTGATTGATTGAATTTTTTATTAGGCAAAAGAATGTAAAACAACACAAATACATCTATAATACTTTTGTCTAAAAGGTCCGACCAAAAAAGTCCTTGCGGACTTGTTTCCGTTGGGGTCCTTGAATTAATTTCAAAGACATATATAGTAGCAACCAAACAGTTCAAAAATCAACATAAAAATACAGAGAAAAATACCCAAAAATCACACCCAGTGTGAAGTGGGCGGTGTGTGGTCATCACAACATGACTCACTTAAAAAAAAGGATAAATGCTATTCATAGGGCTGCACATGTGTCATGTGTTTCGCTAGCCAATCACAGTCCTGAATTTGCAAAGTCAGCCAATCACATTACAGCTAGTGGTGATGACACTAGCTGTAATGTGATTGGCTGACTTTGCAAAAGTATAGATTTGCATTGACTGTGGAAGGGTTAGGGTTGTAGACTGCGTTGTAGACTATTGGCCAATCACGGTGCAGGATTGGTCAGTGTCCAAAACTCACTTATAGGGGGCGGTTACACCGCCCCAAAAAGCATGAAAAATAAAAAAATATATACAAAAAAAATCACACCCAGTGTGAAGTGGGCGGTGTGTGGTCATCACAACATGACTCACTTTAAAAAAAGGATAAATGACTTTTTTTAAAGTCCATACTGCTATTCATAGGGCTGCACATGTGTCATGTGTTTCGCTAGCCAATCACAGTCCTGAATTTGCAAAGTCAGCCAATCACATTACAGTTAGTGGTGATGACACTAGCTGTAATGTGATTGGCTGATATGAAAAAAAGTATCGATTTGCATTAACAATGGAAGGGTTAGGGGGTACACAAATGTTTTGGTCGGTGTCCAAAACTCACTTATAGGGGGCGGCTACACCGACAGACATCGTCTGTCTAAGGGGAAATTGGTACTAGCTCCTCTTTTGGCCTCCAGAAAGATGAGTTTTTAGGGCTGTTTTGAATGGGCCCAGCGAACTGCATTTTTTGAGGGATGGGGTTAGACTATTCCATACCTTGGTGGCTGTGCTGTAGATCATTTTCCGTTGTTTGTTTTATGGGTGGGTGGTACCAGATTGTCGTTTACGCTCCCTCTAGTTTCTTGACTGTGGGTGTCACTAACGTTTTCAAGGTATTTATACAGATATGTGGGTATAGGGAGCATTTCGGGCAAATCAGCATTTACAATTTTGAAGACCAGTCCCATTGCTGTAGGCTACATCTTTCTTTCTCAAGGATAGGCATATTACTGGGTCCCCTTCGAGATACTGCGGGAGTAGTATTCAATCGCTGTACGCCTACAGTGAGAGCAGTGGGGCTTGACCTCTGCCAAACCTCTCCTGTTTGTGATATTCATGGACAGGATCTCAAGGTGCAGTCATCATGGAGGAGGGGATTTACAGTTCGGTAGGCTGGGGATTGCATCACCGCTTTTTGCAGTTGATATGCCCCTGATGGCATCATCGTGTGTGACCTCCATCACTCACTGACTTGTTTCGCAGTCAAGTGTGAGGCGGCTGGGTTGAGGATCTCTAAATCTGAGGCTATGGTTCTCAGCAGAAAGCGTTTCGAGGAACACCCAGCTAGGAAGAGACCACGGGGCAGACCAAGGACAAGATCTGGGGATTATCAGGAACACCCATTTAGAGTTGTCAAATGCTGCCAGGGAAAGGGACGTCTTGGATTCTCTTGTGGAACTGCTACCGCCACGACGGACTCCGGATAAGCGGTAGAAGATGCATGGACAGATGAACCAGCTTAAAGCGGTCTCAGTTAAACCCACCCATTGCTGAAGCCTAGTGATGAGAATAGAGTGGTCAATTGTGTCTAAAGCTGCAAATAGGACCAATGTCAGACATATTAACTGTATTCATTATTTTTACATCATCTGTGCTTGGCGGTCTGTTTTAGTTTGTTGTTGTTTACTCTGCAGCTCATGCACAAGGGCATCCGTTTGATATTGAGAGAAATTATGTTACTGAGGCTTTTCTTCCGTGAGTGTGGAAATTTGTCTTTGAGCTGAGCACAGTGCACTAGAAGATCATGAAAAGCCATAATTGATTTGTCGTTATTGTATCCACCAGCAACAACAAACCCATTAATATTCAGTACAACCTGCCTAAATTTAACCATGGGTACTCCGTCCTTCTCCAGTCCAATAAATATCCAACCCATCTGTCACCATACCCCACACGCCACGCCACTGACTGAACTTTGTCTCACCGTCAAATGAAGATGTATTATCATGACAAAAATTACAGTAAAGCTCATCAGTTTGTTGATTCTCCTTCTTGCAGATTCCGAATTGAATACAAAGAAAAACAACCTGGTCAAAGACCTAGACCAGATGCAGTCCAAATATAACAACCTGACTGAACAGATGAATCAGATACAGTCCAAATATAACGGCATAACTAAAGAGCGAGATGACCTGAAGAGGCTCTTTGGTCAGTGAGACATCGCAGTTTTTCTTCACTAGAGGATCGGGCCACTACTTGGCTTGCTAGCGTTTGGGCCGCAAATGGTTGCTAACTTTATTCTTTTGTTGTTAGAATCACCTGGATGGCAGAAATCTGCGTGCAGTTATTATTACGTTTCTACTGAGGCGAAAACCTGGGAGGAGAGCAGACAATACTGTAGAGACAAACAGTCAGATCTGATGGTCGTAAACAGCGAGGAAAAAGAGGTATGAGTGTGTGTGTGTGTGTGTGTGTGTGTGTGTGTGTGTGTGTGTGTGTGTGTGTGTGTGTGTGTGCGTGCGTGCGTGCGTGCGTGCGTGCGTGCGTGCAAGCGTGCATGCGTGTGTGCGTGTTGTACAGTTTGTACTTCAGTAACCAGCAGTTTTTCTGTCCAGCACTTTGTTGAGAGAGTTGCTGGCACATACCAGTACATGTGGCTGGGTTTGACTGACAGAGACGAAGAGGGAGTCTGGACATGGATAGATGGAACCCCACTGACCACACCAACGTAAGGCATCACCTTCATTTTCTCTTCTTCATTTCAACTAACATTTGAACTGCATTTCACATCTTTGCTGCTTTTTTCTAAATGGTATTATGAAATACAAACGTGCACTGTCACAAAAGCTATATACTGTACTTGTCTTGAAAAAGAGGAAAGGTCCAAGCACTCAAAAAATAACGGAAGAGAGAGAGCGTAAAAAATTACTTTAATCAGGGCTGCCAAAATATAAAAGCCAACATGTTTCGACCCAAACTGGTTTTCATCAGGGCAAGTTGACTATTTTGAGCTCATGATGAAGATAAATAAATAAATAAATACAATTAGTTATTAATTAAATTAAATTAAATTCAAAGGAGCTTTATTGTTTCTATTGAGAAAACATTTGCATTGCCAAAGCAAAACTGAAACAACCCAATCAAAAATCTAAACTAAGAAGTGTAAAAGGGAATAAAGAGATGTGTAAATAGATATGTATATTTTCCTACTTCTCCAGGTACTGGCACCTTGGTGAGCCTGATAGCGTTGGAGAAGAAGACTGCATTGCGTTTTGGAATGGCGATAATAAAGGATGGTTCGACAAACCATGTTATATAGCCTACCGTTGGATCTGTGAAATAGTTCTGTGCTGAAATCATCATTTTCACAGTGTATTAAGCTGGTGTGTTGGTAGAGCTAAATGATGGGTGTGTTTTCAAGTGGGAGTTTATATATTTGCTTTGGTTTGTCTGCCTTGTAATTCTATCCGATATGCCAATATTGGAAATTACAATTTATATCAATATTTTCATTAGTTAAAGGGGAGCCTGTAGCATGTGAATAACATCAATTCAACAGCCATTTGTTACATGTTGATATGTTCATATACAGCATGTATCAGCCCACAAAGATTATCTTGTTGCTGTCTCTCACTATGACTGTAGTCTATCATGAGTTTGTCTTTAAATGGAAAACAACATCTGGCCACCAGACTGCAGTAGTAGCCTGCAAGGTGAAGGACACAGCCTATCTTTGTCAATTGTTTAACAAAAAAATGCATAAATAAATACTAGGAGTGAGGTCTCCTGTAGGTTCAACATTGGGTTAAGGCAACAATGAAGTTAATAAACATCTTTTTAGGTTCTGGTTTTGTTAGGTTAGCTTAGCATGACAAGATGACTTAATGTGATTTTTAAGGCACCGCCCATGCAGAGACAAACTTCACATTATGTGCAAATGTACCGTGACAAAAGGACCTTTCTGTTTCTACACTCAGTGTAATAGACTGTGTTCTCTGAGTCCAATAAAATTTATCTGCAACATCAATGTTTATGCGTTTTAAATTGGTGAATTCTGTGAAGATCAGATAAGAATGTGTTACTTTACTTCCCAGTATATTTAAGTGGAATAGAAATAATATCTACTGTATAAGGTTCAGTGCACATTTCCCCTGCTGTTGCAAATCATTATGAATGAAAGGACTGATATTTATCAGAAGAAGTAAAAGGAAGGGGGAAGCAATAAAGAAAAAAATATGGTCCAGTGATCAGAGCACTACAGGATGAATGCTAGACAGCATATATTCCAAATATTACTGCTTTGGCAATTGTAATAAGTTAAACTACTAGTTACTGTGCAAAGTAATTATATGACTTAATGATCTGTATAGGCAGTGCCGTCTATTATATGCTCAAGCTAACATGCTAGGGAGGAAATTCTATTCATAATGTGAAGGTAAACCTTTTCAGAGCATACTGTACTGTCCTGTATACTGCCCCTGTGTGGCTGAAGTTCAGGAAGGCAAGCATGTAAGCTTCAGGTTGCTTATAATGATTGCATGCGTATACTATTGAGAAAACCAAGGTGGTGCAGTGCAAGTGAGTTGTTCTGCAATGTGTGAGTCAACACCCTATTGAGAAAACCTGATGTACAAATGTATGTCGACTGAATGAGTCTCATAATTCTATTATTATGCTGCTGTCTAACCCCAGTCTCAGTGTTACAAGATATCGGCCTACTTTGTTTTGGAAACACTGGTATCATTGTGTCTTATAATAGCTTAAATTGTTATGGTATAGGGGTGTTCTTTCTGTACTGTATGTATAGTGTTTGATGTTGTTTGTTTTTAATGGACCCCTGAGTCTACACAAATGAAGTTGATTAATGAATAGTTTTTGCCCAAAACAGGACAGGATTAGCAGAAAGACACACACAGACATTTCTCCAAACAAAAATATTTGTGTATTGATTTCTCCATGTTAAACATTATGCTAAATGGAAAACACAATTAAATATTGTGGAATAACGTTCAGAGAACAACGTTAAGTCTGTTGATGGGTTTGGCATCCAAACCTGTGAGTTAAAAAAAACACCATGATGATCATCATAACACTCAATTCACTCAGTCTCTATGGCAGCCATTCCCAACCTTTTCTGGATCAGTGCCTACTTTAATATCTCCTGTTTGTGGCCCACCCATCTGACTTCTTAACACTGCAGCAGCCGAATAGTGGTCAGATGGGTGGGCCACATGCATTTTCAGAGTATGTTTATTTTAATGATCAATGAATCGATTGTGTTCCACCTTAGATCAATGGAACTAACGTAGTATACTTTAAGTTCCTATTTATCGGTACCACAATGAACACAATTTTGTCAAGGTTTTAAAGACATGTTTTAATGTTTTCCCCATATTTTTTTAATATTAATGTTATATTATCAATACAATCCAAAATACTGTTTTGGCATTCATTTTTCATTCATTCATTCATTCATTCATTCAGTCAACTATTTATTTTCTCAGAAATACATTGAGGTCAGGACCCTTATTTTCAATGATGCTGAGACCAAAGGCCATAGCACAACATGATCATAATATTGAAATAAAAACAGGATCAAAACTGAAGTTGTGTACTATAAAACCAACCACCATTTGCAATATCACAGGTTGGGAATTGCTGCTTTATGGCACAATTTGAAGCTCTGTATTAAATTCCCCATGAATTCAAAATCAATGTTTAAATACTGTTGAAGAGTACGCATGTGCGTATGTTTGTGCTTGTTCAAAGCATAATTGTTACATTTGACTTATTTTATAGACCTATAATCAAATGTTTTTAACACTTAATATTTTGCTTTCCCCATATTCATACAATCTTTACATTCTTAAATGTTGACAAAGGCCCTCAGCACTGCAGTATAAATGTACACAGCAACACGCTCACAGGTCCATTCTTTACACTTCCAGAGTTAAATAAAGTTTGTACTGTGTAGTGTGTGAATCAAGTAAACTCTGAAAAGAATGTGGCGATGAAAGGACAAATACACACTGGGCCCCATCTTACTCCTTATCCCTAAACTTATTAGCCATATTTTAAATAGTTCAACTAGCCGATGAGAAAAAGTTTAGGGGTGAGGGGTAGGGCCCTAATTAAATACTGTCCACTTCAGCAGCAGCTTCAGTCAGTCAGTCAGTCAGTCAGGGGTTCTCAAACGTTTTCATGTCAAGGACCCCCAAACTGCGTTTGACCCCCATCTGAAAAGTATTTGTGCCAGGAACCCCCATAACTACCCTGTCACAAAGTGACAGAGTAGTAGATCGGGGACCCCCCCCCCCCCCCCCAAAAGCCCCCCCCCCCCCCCCCCCCCAAAAGCCCCTTGGGGGTCTCCAGAGCCCACTTTTAGAACCACTGATCTAAATGAACGGTATAACCATAAGCTCTAGACGGGGGTGTTCTCCTTGGTGAAGTCAGTCAGTCAGTCATCTCAGCCAGTGGTTCTCAGGCTTTTCGGGCGTGACACCCCAAAATAATCATATTTGAACTGGGGACCCCCCACCCTGACAAGCACGTGAATTGTAGGAGTTGAGGCAGGTTCCACAGTTTGAATAGGTTCCACAGATAAATATTGTGAAGATCTACAAGCTCACAACGCTTCGCATTGCGAGGAGTTGTGAGCTTGTAGATCAGCTATTTTCATAATTGTTGCCTCTTTCTTACATTATTTAACAATTTGGCCAATGTTTGACCAGTGTTTATAGTATAGTTGTTGTTGATTACTTTTGATGCCGTAATGGTCTTTTTTAGTAAAACAATTTCTCTCTTTTTTTAGGTTATTAAAAAGGTCTTTAAAGTCCTTTAATTGTCACTTTCCTCATCTGGGGGACCCCTCCAAAATCATCTGGGGACCTCCCTGGGGGATCCTGACCAACAGATCGAGAACCACTGATCTAAGGTCTTGACGGGGCTGCCCTGCTTGGTGAAGTCAGTCAGTCATCTAAGCTCTTGACGGGGCTGCTCTGCTTGGTCAGCGGTCTGAGCAGTGAGCCCTGGTTCTTCTTCTCGCTGTCCTCAGTGTACAGACTGTGCTGCTGGATGTATTCTATCACAGCGTCAGGGATCAGGTACTTGACGCTGCTGCCTCGCCTCAGGGCCCGCCGGACCTCCGTGGCGCTGGTCTCGTTCCTCACCCACTCCCTCAGCAGGAAGATGTTCTGCCGGCGACAAGTTATTATAGTTAAAGGTATTGTTTTGTTACAATAAGTGTTAAATATAGAGCTATATTCTGATAGTAATCATTGCCATAGAGTGTTTGTTCAGTAACAGGAGTCTCCCTGTCTCTCCAACTCTTTGAACAGAAAATGCAATTTTATGTCAGGGAAACAATTTCATCCAATCAGGAGAGAGAACTCACACAGGATACAGATTCAACACGTGAGATAGGAAGTGACGACACAAATAAATGAGCAGGCACAATCGGAACTGGAACACTATAACATTCAAGCTGATACATGGGTACTCTCTCCTGTTTGGCTGAAATTGGCAACCCACCTGAAAGAGCTGGGGAGAAAGGGAGACCCCTGTTACTGAACCAACACTATAGCAATGATTACCTATCAGAATATAGAGCTTTTTTAACACAAACCTTTTTGCCCTGACTAAAATATATCACTTACCCTACCTAACTGAAACTAGTACATTAATTACACTAGAAGTGAAAACAACATTATTAGTTAATTGAAATAAAAACCCAAAATTAAGCTTTACAGAAAAATAAATATATAACAAACTGAAATTGTATATTGACTAAAATCATGGAGAAAATGTCCACTTTCCACCCTTCAGAGGGTCTTTGTCACAAAAATACATACACTAAACCAATAGTAAGCATACAAAAAAACAAAAACAAAAAAAAAACAAATTCCAACTGAATTTATCATTTCAAATGTTTTCTAAAATAGCGAAAATGTGTAGAGGCTATTTTTGCTATGTTCACTTTTTTTTTTAAAGGAATTTTAGTTAAATGATGTACCTTCCCCTTCAATGGTGGTTCTGGTTGAAAAGGAAACACTCACAGAACTTCAGGGGTTCTGAAATATAAGGTTCTGGGTTAACGCTTCGTAGTGGAAAAGAGCCTCATAATTACCTTGTGATGGCGGGACAGGATGTCAGACTCGTGCACGGCGTGCTCAGGCTGCAGGTCCCCTCGGCTCACACACACCAGGCCAAACCGCCCGGCCACCTCTTCCACATGCTGGTCTAACCACAGGCCTGGGACCTTAAAGGTGTCTAGGAAGTCTGCTCCACACAGCAGCTTGAGCTGAGGGGCTGGACCTGCATGGGACACAGGAACAAAGTACATTTACTTGAGTATTTGTACTTTACTTGACACGCACGCACGCACGCACGCACGCTTCGAAGATATTGCTAAAACCACTGAGGCATGGTTGTGATGACAGTGATGTTACCAGGCACACTGTATGGGATTGATGCAAGTGTGTGTGTGTGTGTGTGTGTGTGTGTGTGTGTGTGTGTGTGTGTGTGTGTGTGTGTGTGTGTGTGTGTGTGTGTGTGTGTGTGTGTGTGTGTGTGTCTGTGTCTGTGTGTGTGTGTGTGTGTGTGTGTGTGTGTGTGTGTGTGTATTTGGCCATTTGCAACCAATAGACATATCATTTAGTATTACATTAGCCTGACTGATATATTGGTTTGGCCGATATATCAGAGATTATTAACCACTTTAGGCAATTAAATGTATTGTATTTTTTAATCTTAATCTCTTAAGTGGTTACACAAAATTAAGTTCAGTTTATGTGTGAATTTAGTTAGTGTCTTGCTTAGGGACACTTCGACCGGAGCCAGGAGGAGTCATTTAAAGTATATTCATATGATTAAAGGTCTTACTTGAGTCTGGAGAGTCATTGCTTTGTTGCTTGTACTGCTGTAAAACACGACCGTAGTGGTACCTGAGAGAGAAAGGGGGAGAGAGAGTGAGTGAGTGAGTGAGTGAGTGAGTGAGTGAATGAATGAGAAGGATTATTTTGAAACATGAATGAGAAAGTCCACTGCTTTGAAGTTAAGCCTCTTATAGATATTGCATGAAATGTGCAAACCACATAAAAAAGTTTTTCTGAATTGTATAAAGAGCTTGAGAGACAGCGAGACCCCTGTTACTGAACACTCTATATAGAAATGACTACTATCAGAATATGGTTTTACAAAAAAATAAATAATAATAATAATACAAATAATAATAAATTAACCAAATAAGCTAAATGGTCGACGTTTTGAAAATGCTCCTCACCTCATGGTGAGCACTGTCTCCGTCCAATCAGGCTGCTGGCTTTCCCATTCGTCGACCTTTATCCAATCAGAGGTCTGAAGTGCCAGCCTGGCCATGGTGGTTCTGTGATTGGCCGACACCAAGCCCTGCTTGGCGTAGCCGTCACTCACTGGAGACACGATCCCGCCCACCACCTGGTACTGACCTATCAGGAGACCATGACATCACACATAAACCTCTTAAAACCTAGATACATTTATTTTACCAAGAAGTCCCATTAAGATCAGAAATGCATTTTACAAGAGAGACCTGGCCACGGTAGCAGCCATATAAAAAAAAAAACATAATTATGCAAGATGCATCTATATAAAAAATGTAATCCACAATAAAAACATTAAAGAAATCTATTCAACCATAATGGCCTCTCAGGAAGAAAAAAAAATACGTGCCTAGGTAGGCTGGAAGTTTACCCAGCATTGCTTTATAGATACAAAATGAACCAATGCGGTTGTCTGCGAGTGGACAATGGTGTCCAGCCCACCAAGTCATACTGGATGCAATGGTGAGTAAGGGACTTTGCATTTGTAATAAAACATATGAATACTTTTACATACTTTTAACTTGGTTGACCAGAGTTCCCTTTACTGGGTTCCCTGCTGTTTTTGCTCTACACTACACATATCTTTGCTGAAAAAAGCTCACAAAATAGCTTACACCATGTGAGCTTAGATCGCCCATTTTTCCGATTTTTAAAAGACAGACCTGTAAGGCTATTTTCCAGAGATTTTCTGCTATAAAAAAAGGTCCTTTAGCTGGGGATTCCCTGGAACCTCCTCAAGTACCCCTAGGGGGCCCCCGACCCCATTATGAGAACCAGCGATCTAGTTAATGTGGTTTCGAACCTGTACTGTCTCTGTGCTGTATGTAGTTTCATACCTGTACTGTACATGTAGTCTCTGTGCTGTATGTAGTTTCATACCTGTCCTGGACATGTGATCTCTGGCCAGTTCAAACAGTCTCATGTGCTGGTTGGTGATGGGGTTGAACGAGCCGCAGGCCAGCAGCACCAACGGGATACGGCGCGACGCCATCTTACCGGCACCTTCACATTACCATCCTAAACCTATAGGAGACAGACAGACACAGATCATAGATCTGACAGGACACCATCTAACTGCACCTACACATCACCACCAGTGTTGCCATGTCTGCTTTTTGGGGCTTGTTCTTCTATAAAGTTGCTTGTAAATATTGGTAGTTTGAGGCTTGTTTCTAAGGTGTAGTTGTTTATTTTGGGGCTTACTTCTAAATGTTGTTTAAACCCAGTGGTTCTCAAACATTTTCATGTCAAGGACCCCCAAATTAATATTATGCATTTAGCCAAGGACCCACATCTGACAATATATTGTGCCAGGGACCCCCATACAGTTGTGTAGTTCAAATATATTCCAAATATTATTATATATTTTGTTTCAACATTTTTCAGTAAAATAGCAGATCTACAAGCTCACACCATGTCACATCGCAACGTGTTGTGAGCTTGTAGATCGGCTATTTTGAAATAGCCAATATATAGTATAGTATAGTGTGTATATATATATATATATATATATATATATATATATATATATATATATATATATATATATATATATATATATATATATATATATATATATATATATATATTTCTTTATTTCCGTATCAATTTTGAGAAGCCAAATATTTTTACCCTTTTTTCCCTCCCAATTTATGCCAATGAATTCCTCCCCAAACATAATGTAAACATGGTTTAATAAATGAAAGTGAACCTTTAACTGTTGGTGGACTAAATATTTGTAAATATTTAAAAACTGATCTCAGCTAAACTGAAATTGAAAACAAAAAAGTAAAAAAACACGAATGAAACATTCTAAACTATAACAACCTTGATTGCACACAGACACACGCCTCTCCACTTCATGAACTACAATACCCATGTACCCTATGGCATAACCATCTAATGAACATGTCAGTCTAATACAGGGGTTCTCAACCTTTTCAGCCTGTGAGTGACCCCCTCCCAAAAAAAATCATATTTGAACTGAACTGGGGACCCCCCACCCTAACAAGCACTTGGAATGTAGGAGTTGAGGCATTCGATTTAGACGCCTCAACAGAAAAATATTGTGAACATAGCCGATCTACAAGCTCAAAACGCCTCGCAACGCGAGGCGTTGTGAGCTTGTAGATCTGCTATTTTCACAAATCTTTCACAATTTGGTCAAGGTTTGACCGGTTTTTATAATATAGTTTGTTGATTACTTGTGATGCCATAATCTGGGGACCCCCCAAAAAGAATCATGTGGGGACCCCCCTGGGGATCCCGACCCACAGGTTGAGAACCACTAGTCTAATAGACAGTGAAGATCAGTAAACTATAACAAACCATGTGTCATCTCATGATCATACCAGTGTAATAAACAGTGTTTAAACATCATGCTGATATAACAGACAATACGTTCACCTCAGTAAACTGTAAGACAATCCAACATACACACTATCAATAATGAAATCTATCATGATCAGACAGTATTTTAATAAACCGTGAGATGCATTTATGATCTGATTATATCACATTACCTTCTGTAACCTGTCTGCCGTCTGTTTGACTGGTGAGTGTCACAGAGTGTGTCACACTAATTGCGTTCCCCTCCGGTCAACAGAACGCCGCTCAACAGTTCCACATGTAGGAAAAAGTAGCTCGATTCTGACCTCTAGTGGTCTGACAGAAAAAACACACAGCGATAGAGAGAGAGAGAGAGAGAGAGAGAGAGAGAGAGAGAGAGAGAGAGAGAGAGAGAGAGAGAGAGAGAGAGAGAGAGAGAGAGAGAGAGAGAGAGAGAGAGAGAGAGAGAGAGTGTGAGCACTGTCCATGGTGCTGAAATCCAAGGAAAATGACATGCATCAAAATCAGAACAGTAGCCTTCTACATTATTTTATCTGTAGTATCTGTACTTTACTTGATTATTAGTGTTTTAGGATACTTGGTGACTTTCACTCCAATGCATTTCAAAGGCAGATATTGTACTTTTGACTTCACTACATTTCTAGGAAGGGACAGAGTATATTATGATTATGAATGATCCACTTAAGCCCTGTTTTAAATAGCCTATAGTGGAAAGAGTGAAAATAGTGTCACGATGCAACATGTTTGTGAGCTTGTAGATCTGCTATTTTCACAATTATAGATATTTAAACAAAAGAAAAAATATATGATTTTTAATGACAACAATTTAAGACATCAATGCATTGATATTAAAAAAGAAAATGTACTTTGTACTTTTTAATATTTAAGTATTTTAAAAGCAAGTAGCCTACTCAAGTACTTTAACACATTTGACAGAGCAACTTTCACTTGAGTAATATGTGACCAGTAGGCTAGTGTCTATACTTTGATTTAAGTACTGGGGTTGAGTACTAGCCTACTAGTATTGCAACATGTTGTGACAACACACACACACACACACACACACACACACGCACGCACGCACGCACGCACGCACGCACGCACGCACGCACGCACGCACGCACACACGCACGCGCACACACACACACACACACACACACACACACACACACACACACACACACACACACACACACACACACACACACACACACACACACAGGAGGAATCATAATAATGTGTAATATTTATAATAATACCATGAGAGCACAGCAGTCATTTGTGCCACAGGGTTGACATGTAGTGACAGACTTCAATCAGCAGGGGGAGCCTGTGTGCTTCTGAAGCTGCAGGGAAACACAGGACGTGACACATCCAGAAGCAGGTGTGTCTTTATCTGGACATTGATGACAACAAATCGTGTCCTCAATCATTATGACTGACTTACCCAGAAGCAAAATGTATCATTTATGCCTCTTTGTGCTATTTTACTCAATGTGTATGACTAAACAGGTACATTTACTTTACAGCTATAAGCATGAAAGTTAAAGAATCATAGAAAACACGTGAAGTACCTACTGAACAATGCTGCTGGCTTGCATTTGGGAACTATATTTGGCACTGTAGACTATACCGGTGCACAGCCGTGACTGTCTGGGATCTCTCTCTCTCTCTCTCTCTCTCTCTCTCTCTCTCTCTCTCTCTCTCTCTCTCTCTCTCTCTCCCTCCCTCCCCCTCTCTCTCTCTCTCTCTCTCTCTCTCTCTCTCGCTCTGCGTGCGTGTGTGCGTGTATCCTCCTAACCCACCCATCGCATGCAAACCAGCAGTACTCAGAAGTCGGATCAAACCCTGGCTGGCTGGCTGAATCCCATCCAGCATCCTAGCTCTCTCTCTCTCATACCCTACCGAACCATCCTGTCTGTCTGTCTGTCTGTCTGTCTGTCTGTCTGTCTGTCTGTCTGTCTGTCTGTGTTGGAGCGCAGTGTCGTTCAGAACCTCGATGTTGGAACAAAGTAGAGAGAGGTAGGTTAGGTGAGGATTATCTGGACCTTTATACTGTACAAAGTAAAATAGTTTCCTAGTTTCTTGAGGCACTACACTGTCGCTCTGTCTATTCTATGTAGCCTAAGGTAAATGCCTCAATTGTAATTGTAGCCTAAGTAGAGCCTGGATATTAGAGGATTAAAAGCACAAAGAGTGAAGTATTATCTGGATCAGATCATCATGCTCTTCGGGGTTCTGCTGTCACTGCTCTGGATGCTTTGGGGTCGTCAGGCGTCTGGAGCGCTCCATGGCAGAGGTAAGAAGAATCCTACTTATAAGAACGTCTGATTGTTTGTTTGCAGTGGTGGAAAGTAGCCTACTTTTGAGGTACTTTTACTTTACTAGAGTATTTCAAAATTGTTATAGGCTACTTTTATTTCTGTACGTTTTACTCCACTATAATTATTTGACAACTTTAGTTACTATTTACTTTATAGATTTTGATTATTATTACAAAACATGCATTAGGCATACCCTACCCACTTCAGCCTATATATATCTTATATAGATTCTATTTTCTAAATATTTTGTATACATTATACATTTGAAAACTTGTGAAACGGGACATTCTGCATAATGAGTAGGCCTATACTTTCTACTTTTGGTACTTTAAGTACATTTTCATACCAATACTTTTATTTGCAGCATTGATACTTTTACTTTTCAGTACTTACTAAAACATTTCAGTACTTTTTCAACCTCTGTTTGTTTGTTTAAATTTAGCCTATAGACCAGTGGTTCTCCTTAGCGTTCCTTGGGGGGGTTCTTAGGTAACTCTGAGAGTGTACAAATGGAACCAAATGGACCCGTTATGGGGGTCCTAAATTAGAACATTTTGAGAACCATTGCTCTAGAAAGAGGAGGGAAATATTATTTAGCTGATTAGTCTTGAGTTTGAATACATGTTATGTTGGTCTTGAATTGGACTGTGTGTGTGTGTGTGTGTGTGTGTGTGTGTGTGTGTGTGAGAGAGAGAGAGAGAGAGAGAGAGAGAGAGAGAGAGAGAGAGAGAGAGAGAGAGAGAGAGAGAGAGTGAGTTGACTATGTAAATTGGGTCTCAGACTCAGTGTAAAACATGATCATTATTCTTCCTGGTTAAGGGGAACCTCACTTCAGGCTCCTCTGGGCCATGACAGTTTTGACTTAAATCTCTCTCTCTCTCTCTCTCTCTCTCTCTCTCTCTCTCTCTCTCTCTCTCTCTCTCTCTCTTGCTCGCTGTCCCTCTCTCTCAATTCAACTAGCCCTTCCTTAAAAAATATCAGTTAATATTTTAATGATAATAGCTTTATTGACATGGGAAACACATGTGTTACCATACAAATGAGGATACATACTAATGATGTGTGTGCGTGTGCGTGTGCGTGTGCGTGTGCGTGTGCGTGTGCATGTGCGTGTGCGTGTGCGTGTGTGTGTGCGTGTGTGTGTGCGTGTGTGTGTGTGTGTGTGTGTGTGTAATGGCATATACATACAGTATATGTGTGTATGTACGTTCACATGCTAAGTTCACATGCTGGCATGCTACAGCAGCATCAGGTTTTTCTTATGCCAAGGGTATGCAAATTAACCTCCTTACTTAGGTGTTAATCATGCAGCAGGTCTAATTTTAGTGTGCATGATGAGGTGTAATGTGGTGGAGATGAATGGATGGAGAGAGAGAGACAGACAGACAGACAGACAGACAGACAGACAGACAGACAGACATACAGACAGACAGACAGACAGACAGACAGACAGACAGACAGACACATTCCACGTTCCTTCTTGACTCTTATCTCTCAACCCAACAGTCTAAAAATACTTTAAACGTAGTTAAAAGTATATTAGTATTATTCGTGTGCCAAGAGCAGAGGACCCAGTTAACTTTAAACCTGTGCCAAGACGCAACTAGCTTTTAGCCAAGTGCATCCTGGGGAAAACACAGCCCAGCACAAATCCCTAATCATAGATATACAAAGTGTAGTGTGTGTGTGTGTGTGTGTGTGTGTGTGTGTGTGTGTGTGTGTGTGTGTGTGTGTGTGTGTGTGTGCGTGTGTGCGTGTGCGTGTGTGTCATTCACACATATGCACTGTGACCTTGAAGCTAGACATTATAGAGGTACTGTAAGGGATTTTTTTGTTTTTTTCCTATATGATAGTATTAATTGCTATAGCGTGTCTGTCCAGTAAGAGGGGTCTCCCCGTCTCTCCAGGTCTTTAGTCAAATTAAAACGTTATGCTGATATATTGAATTCACTACTTTTCTTCCATTGGATCCGGCCTTCGTGGATTATTGGATGTGTAAATCAACACGTCGGACCATAAACACTTCACGGTGTCATTGTTTTATCGTTCATGAGCTGGTGACGTTATCAAAACATATATTTCTGTAGCACGGCTCTGGATAACAAGACATTAGAATGAAATATGTTTCATTCAATTGTCATGTAAAAATGATTGATTCTCAAGGACTTTCACTCTCTCTCTCTCTCTCTCTCTCACGCACGTACGCACGCACGCACGCGCGCACGCACGCACGCACGCACACACACACTGGTAGTTGTAAGAATGTACCAGTAGAGCTACATTATCATTCATTTGGTTGCATCATTCATTATACATGCTGTCCATTCAGGCTTCCTGTTAAAGAGCTTTTTCTCTGTTTATTTATATTGACGTGTCTGTGCTGTGGAGCCAGACAGTGAGTTGAGTGGATGTAAGGGGAGACAGCATCCTGTGAAAATAATAGAATTATGTTTTTATTTTACTCCCACTTATACTCCCGCAATGCGTCCAAAACTGTTACTTCTCAGGATTCAAATTCAAAGACAGCAAAATTAGCAGATCTGCTGCTTTTGATGCCTTTTGTGCGACGCTGTATCATGATCAAGTAGGGCGTTCATTTACGAACAAAACACAAAAAGTTAGAATATGGACATAACTGGTTTCTGCCCGAGGGCAACGATATTATATTCTTTGTGGTGGAGCAATAGGCTCTATGCACAGCAGCCATATTATCGCTTCCTTCACAGGTGTTACCAATGATACTAATGAAGGCTCTGTTCCATTTAGTGTAGCACAGTAGTTCTCATATTTTGGAATTTCAGTTTTCCACGACCCCCATAACTCTGAGAGTGTACAAATCCCTTACGGGTCCATTTGGTTCCATTTGTACACTCTCAGAGTTACACACCCGTAAAGGGCCATTTGGGAGTGTTTCCAGTGAGCCAACATGCACAATATCAGCACCCTGACTCCGTCTGACCAGAATGGAACACAGCCTTCATTAGTATCATTGGTAACACCTGTGAATGTCTTACAATATGGCTGCTGTGCATAGAGCCTATTGCTTCGATTGCTCCATTGGTCAGGTGCCAGTGCCAGCGCGGTGTGTTGCAGGATGAGTATCTTTGGTTTAGCATCAGTGTGTTTGCAATCTGGGAACCCATCCGGTAAAAAGAAAAAAAAGCATGGGAACCAGGGCTGCAACAGTTAATCAAGCTTATCTATTCTAAAAAAAAAGATTATGGATATTTAGAGCAGGAAAAGAGAGCCTTAGTTTCTGAGACATCCCTACCTGGGGTAGAACTTTTACTGGAAAAGTCATGACATTTATCCGTGAAGTGACTCACCACATAGGCAAACACATTTAATAAAAGAAGCCTACCCTGAAAGAGGGAGTTCCAAGGTTGTGCAAGTATGTTTTAACATCGTACTTGCACAGATGGTCGGTAGTGTCCCTAAATCCCAAAGCAACCATGGATGCCAATATTTGGTTCTATCGTGAATTAGCAGCCTTTTATTTAAGGCCTTACTTTAGGCGAAAATAGCAAAAAGCTGGTCCTACTCTTTTATCAGGGTTAGAAGACAACTTGACCTTGTTTTGTCATAACTTTGACTTGTCCTCTTAGTGAAATGGATGGTCAGAAATTTTACTGTTACTGCGAAAGTGATTACATTTATCCATGAAGTGTTTCACCACATTCGCAAAAAGCCCCTCTTCCCCTGAGAAAGGTAAACAAAAACAAGACAATGGATGACAGTGGAAAGAGACACGGGTACAGGTGGGAGAGGAGGGGGAGGGTGCACAAAAGGGAAAAGGAAACAAAAACAAAGGAAACAGACAAAACACCAGCGCCTCCAAAAACTGAGAACATAGATGAAAAACTAAGTGGGGACACACACCTGTCCTCCTGTGTGTGTGTGTGTGTGTGTGTGTGTGTGTGTGTGTGTGTGTGTGTGTGTGCGCGCGTGCGTGCGTGTGTGTGTGTGTGTGTGTGTGACAGAGAGAGGTGCAGTGATTCATCATGATTATGCTGCTAGGCAGGTAATGTCACAGAGCAGACAGCACGGAGGCCTGCATGGAGCTATTTGTGGATCCACCACCTCTACCTGCTCACTGCACAGCCGTGGTGAAATGCAGTTATTATAGTTAATAACAAAATAACCAAAACTCGAATTGTAAAACCATTTTAGTTAAAGCAGCACTATGTAACTATGTAACTATATAGTATTATGTCCCACAAAATTGCAAAGTTACATGTTTAAGCAATAACAATCATCCTTCCATAAATGTATAGACTCAGTTACTGTATAGGTATAATGTATAGGGGGAGACAGTGAGTTTCAACAACTGACAGATTACAACTTGTTCAAAATGCGGCAGCCAGAATTTTAACTAAAACTAGGATGAGAGAACACATCACTCCAGTTCTAGCTTCACTACACTGGCTCCCGGTTGTTTTTAGGATTGATTTTGAAATTATTTTAATAGTTTATAAAGCTGTAAATGGTCTGGCACCTTCCTACCTCTATGACTGCCTAGAGAGATATGTTCCAAACCGGCCCCTCAGGTCTTCAAGTGCTGACCTGCTCGAGGTGCCTACAATGACATATATAAAGTACGGTGAAGCAGCATTCTGCTTTTACGGACCGACAGTGTGGAATAAACTCCCATTACACCTAAGACAGGCAGCCTCTGTCGATAGCTTTAAAGCACAGCTCAAGACCTATTTCTTCACTCTTGCTTTTAGCTGATTCATTGGTTGATCTTTAAGTCCTCACAGTATTGCCTATTTTAATGTTGTTTTATGCTTTTGCTTTTATCTTATTTTATTTTATTATTTTTGCTTTATTGTTAAATTGGTTGTAACTGTATTTGTATTCTTGCTCTGTAAAGCACTTTGCGCTGCATTTCATGTCATGAAAGGTGCTGTACAAATAAAGTTTATTATTATTATTATATTATTTCATCCTGGCATTTGCCAAGGCACCAAGAACTGCCAGTCAAAGCGAAGACTGGCCGATCACAGAGCGTCCTCGCCGGACATGCAGGGACTCTTGGGTAAAGACGTTGGCTGCCATGTTATTTGTGTCCAAGGTGGCCACTGATAGCCCAAACTACATAGTGCTGCTTTAACTGAAATAAAATACAAATAAAACAAGGCTCTAGAAAATAATAAAAACTATAACTGTACAGGTACTGTGTTTACAAAACTAACCAAAACTAATTGTAACTAAAGCAAATGTTTTAGTCTTGTTCCTTAGTTTTAGTCTTTGTCAATATTTTACCGTCATTTGTCATTTAGGCGTACCAGTTTTAAGCCCTCTTCTCAAAAATTGTCGAACATAATCAAAATAATTAAAAAATGTGCCAATATAGCATCAAAATCAGTTTAACTACCTTAACACTACTGTATGTGTGTTTCTCTCAGGTGGCGCAGTGGTAAAGTCCCTGCCCACCACCACGGAGGTTGTGGGTTCAAATCCATCGTGGTGCATCTAGAGGTTACGAATGTAACCCCGGTTTTAGTAGGTTTGGAGTTTACTACTCACTATGGGATATCAGCGCCCCCAGGCGATGTACAGAGCAACACACACGCTCCCGATGCCAATTCACTGATTGGCTTAGGGTATGTCACGAGTCCGGAAGACCCGGGAGTACAAAAGCTCCACGTGACATAGGCTCTTCCTCTTAACATTCACCTCTCTGCATGCCAAATGCGCACAGTAAGGGGTGTCTGGTGAGTAGTAAACTCCAAACCTACTAAAACCGGGGTTACATTCGTAACCTCTAGTTTTACCACGGTTATCCGTTTACTACTCACTATGGGATTCATAAACCCCCCTTGAGGTAATGAGCCACACAACCCTGATGGGCCCGCACGCCCCTCAGCCCCTAGGCCCCGCCCACACAGGCGTGACCCATGGCCCCCAGGCCATAGGTTCATGACCTACAGCCCCTGGGCGCCCCCCAGCCCACCGGACTGGGGTGCGGGATATATAATAAAGGTCAGGCCCTGACAGACTCTAGAGTCTGCCTTATTCTCTAACAGGCAGACACAAGTCCACCTCATTTATTAATTTTTAACAAATGTGGAACAGGGCCCTTTTACCCTGAGACTCAGCCCACTGGTCCCAGGGAAACCTTAAGGAGGTCAAGATACGGAGAAAAGGCTCCAAGCCTACTCCCTATCGTCCTCAGACCTGGAGGCAGCAGCCACACCCAGGACCGTGTGCGCCATCGATGACGCCGCCACGTCCAGACTGTAAAAGGCCGCAAAAGTCGAAGGAGACGACCAATTTGCCGCTGCACAGATCTCCTGGATCGAAGCTCCCTTGTAGAGAGCCCAGGACGTAGCCATGCCTCTAGTAGAGTGGGCCCTCAGACCCCCCGGGACTGGGGCCCCACTACTCACATAAGCTAGCTTAATGGCATCTCGGATCCATCTAGAAAGCGTCGTCTTAGTGACCGCCTTCCTCTGAACCCCCACGCCAAAAGAGACAAAGAGTTGCGTCGATGAACGATTGGCCGCTGTCCTCTGACAATAGAGCTTCAGGGCTCTCACTGGACAGAGACAATGCAACCGCTTATCCTCCGCCGAAACGAAGGGAGGCGGATGAAAAGCCACCAACTCAACCGGGTCTGGGGCTACCACCCCGGTCTTTGTAACGAACGTCAGGTTGGGTTTAAGCAAAACCCTTCTGTCGTTGTTCAGGAACTTCATGCACTCCGGACTCACCGAGAGCGCGTGCATGTCGCTGACCCGTTTAGCCGTAGACAGGGCCACCAAGAGGACCGTTTTGAGACTGACGATCCTCAAATCAGCAGACTCAAAAGGCTCGAACGGGGGACGGCACAGTGCATCCAGCACCACCGTCAAATCCCAGACTGGAAACAGCGGCCTGTTAACCGGTCTGGCTCTCCTGGCGCCGCGCATAAACTGGCGCACCAAGGTATGTTCGCCCACGGTCTTGCCATCAAACCCTTTGTGGCAAGCCGAGATGGCCGCTAAATACACCTTCACTGTCGAGAAGGATAAATCTTGATCTAACCTTCTCTGTAGAAAAGTGAGAACGCTACACACCGAGGCCTGGAAAGCCACCACCACTGGTGACTGTTCCTGACACCAAGATGCGAACATATTCCATCTGACCTCGTAAGCGTTCTGCGTGGACACGGCCCTCGCGCCCTGGATGGTAGCCTCTGACCCTCTCCAACGTAGGAAGGATCAACTCCATCGGCGGGAAGGCATACAGCAGTTCGCTCGGCCAGCTGTGTGCCAAGGCGTCCATGCCCATGGAGCGGTCCCCCGCCTTCACTGAGAAAAAGCGAGAACACTTCGCGTTCTCTTCGGAGGCAAACAAGTCGACCTGGGGGCGGCCGAACCTCCGCCAGATTTGCGCCGCCACGCTCGGCTTGAGCGACCACTCTCCGTACCGGAGACCGCCCCTGGACAGCAGGTCCGCTCCGCGGTTCTGAAGGCCCGGCACATGAGACGCCCGTATGGACGCGAGCCGAGAGTCGCACCATAGCGTCATCTCGCGTGCTAGACCGTCCAACACCAGGGAGGTCAAGCCTCCTTGTTTGTTGATATAACTCATGGTTGTAGTATTGTCCGTTCTGATCGACACATGACAACCCAGAATCCGAGCCTCGAAATGTTTGAGAGCGAGGAAAACCGCCAGCAGTTCCAGGTAATTGATGTGAGCCGACTGCAACGTCGGGTTCCACACCCCCCTGGCCCAACTGCCTTCGTGGACGGCCCCCCAGCCCGACAAACTGGCATCCGTGGTGATGACTTTCCACAAAATCACAGCTCCTATGCTGACCCCCTGGGACAGAAAGGCTGCCTGTGACCAAGGCCCGAGTGTCTCCATGCACCATGGAGACACCGTCACTAAATGACGACCCGAGGTGGGTGGGAGGCGCAGAGCCCGCAGCCACCTCTGAGCAGGTCTCATGTAGAGCCTCCCCAAGCGGATTAAGTGAATGGCTGAAGCCATGAGACCCACCGCTTGCATGCATTGCTTGTAAGTAACTTGACGCCCCAGGCGAAAAGACCTCACACAAGCCAAAACGCTGTCTATCCTCTCCTTGGATAGGCGTGCCCTGAGCGTGTTCGAGTCCAACGAGATCCCCAAGAAGGTGGCCCGTTGGGACGGAACCAGAACGCTCTTCTTGTCAAAGGGGAGAACCATGTACTCGTACACTTTCCCTTCGAAGCCGAAGCGCAGGAACTTTCTGTGCGGGGGGTAAATTGGTATGTGGAAGTAAGCATCTTTGAGATCGATGCTCGTCCACCAGTCGCCCTGACGCACCGTGCGTAATAGCTTCACGGTCGTTAGCATTTGAAAATGAAAAACCGACAGATACCTGTTGAGGCCCTTCAGATTCAGAACGGGCCGTACGCCCCCCCCCCCCCCCCCTTCTTTTTCACCAGAAAATATTCCGAATAGAACCCCAGCCGGTTCTGATCCGGAGATAATTCTCTGATCGCGCCTTTGCTCAGTAGAGAGGCCACCTCCTCTCTCAGAGTCTTGGCCGCTTGGCCCGACGCCCGAGTGAACAATACCTTGTCTGATGTAGGAGGTTTCCTGGAAAATTGCAGTCTGTAACCCTTGTGGACGGTACGCAGCACCCAAGGAGTCGGTTTGCAAAGTTTCCATTGATTCAAGCACCGAGCGAGCGGGTTGTCGCTGGGTGCTGACGTCATCGGTTCCCCCAGTCGCGCTAACGTTTCCATGGGAACCGGAGACGCTATTATCATGTTGCTGGACGGGGCTCCGCTCGTGGAGCCCGCTAGAGGCAACAGAGTCCGCGTTAGAGTCAGCGGGACGCGAGTCAAGGCCACGTGACCTAGTACGGAAGCGTTCCACACTACACCCTTGTTGTTTACAAAGTCCGTCGCCATCTTGTCTAGGCCCCTTGGCCTGGTCAGAGGAAGCGACGGAGCCACCTTCACAGAAGAAAGCACTCTGTCGCCCTCCAGAGGTTGGCGTGACACGGTACTCATCGAGTTGTAAATATGAGGGTGACCTTCGACCCGCGCCGCCATCTTGCAAACCGTCCGTCCCACAGTGGGCCTCTGGCGCCCTCTGCCGGACGGATGATAAAATTGGCAAAACTGGCGTGACCCATGTACACTGGCGTTTGAAATTAGCAAGGGATTTATTACCTTTGTTTTGTTCATAACATGCACGGTATTCATCCCAGCAGCGCTTGGACAGTCTCCAAAGGGACTGACCAAGTGCTGTGGGCTTATGGGTGGGGAGCACTGATACGGGGGGGTCCCCCCGCATCGCGGCTCTGAGGCGGGTGAAATGATGAGAGGTTTTGTAAATTTCACATTTATTGGAAAACTCTTGTACACACAGACACCCTGGTAAACATTGCGACATAAAATTGGACAATTTACAGCAGAGGCCTGGCTCTGTGGAACAAATGTCTGTTTCAGTCTTTTTGTCGCAGAACAAGCTGGGGCCAAAGGAGAGGCCAGTCTCTTCCCCAAGGTGACCAGGGGGGCTAAACCTCCCCCACTCCGTCCGAGTGGATGTGGGGTGGGCAGCCGAACAGCCGGTAAAACCGGCGGGCAAGTGTCACTTATCCTGCCCGCGCCCACGTCCTCTCCCACCGCGTCGGGCGGACCGGGGGGAAGGAGGGGGCGGGGGGGGCGAGCGTCTTTTCGGTGAACGTCGCCAGCACCGAGCGACATGGGTCCTACCGCTCTGGAGGGCCGGGTCGATGGGGTGCGGGAGTCACCGCTGGACCTGGCGGACTGGTGCGACGAGGCGGACCTCCCTCGGTTAGCAGACCTCTCCTGGCGAGGTCTGTCTGGATGGGAAGGTGCCGGGGCCAAGAGGCCCGCCGCCGCCTCCTTGCGCGCCTTCGTTGACTCGGTGGAGTCCTTGATGTACTTCTCCGCACCGTAGAAGAGGTTGTTCGGTGTGAGGGGAAGAGCCATCAGCTTCTTTTCCGCGTCGACCTTCTGCGCGTCTTTAGTGAACGTCGCGAGGTCGAGCCACCTCATCCTCTCCATAGCCGCGCAATCGTCCATCACGCGGCCGGTCCAGTTGACGGCGTGGTGGGTGCAGGCGATGGTGAGCTGATTCAGCCGGCTTAGCTCCTTAGCGTCGTCGCCCCACGTCTGCTTGAGCTCCTTGAGCCGCACGGCGGAGGAGCCCTGGAGGATGGTGGCGGGGTTAAGGGCTTTAGCAACCTGTCCAGCGGCGGAGTACGTTTTCTTCAGCGCCGCTGAGGCTGCTTTAAGATGGCTGCTGGCGAAGGACGGTGTGTCGCCTAGGACCACCGTTCCCGACTGCATGTACTCTAGCCCCTCTGCCAACACTGGATCCATTGGAGGGGCGTCGATTAGACCCAGGTCCCTGGCGGAGATAAGGTCGATGGGGAAGGGCAGTTTTCCAGGGTCGGCGTGATCCCCCCAGGAGATCATTAGCGCCGTCCTGAAGCCCTTCGCCTCGGGCAGCTTTTTGGACTCCATCACTCGCGATGGTGGAGCCTCCAGGCCCTGGAACTCGGCTGCAGGAGCGGTGGCGCTGCGGCTCTCCATGGGCTGCTCCAGCCCGCACCTGCAGATAGCCCGCCGAAAGACCGCCGTCACGGGCTCGAGGATCTCCTCCTCGATGGTCTCGGGGGTTTCGATCTCCGCGTCGGCGCTCGCCATGGACACCTCCTGGACGTCCTGGTATGGCGTGAGCTCCGAGTCGTCTTCCTCTCCCTCAAAGGCCTCGGGAAGGATCAGCGACTCCTCGCTGTCTGCTAGTGAGGCTCCCCACTCGAAGCGTCGCTGGGGGGAGGGAGAGGCACTGCTGGCGTGCTGCGGCGGAGACAGCCCCCCGCTTGCAGCAGCCGCGGTGGAAGGTGGCGTCAGCTTGGTCGTCGCCTGACGCTTCAACCTTGGTGTTGGTACCGGCGGCACCGGCGGGGGTCCCACGAGTGGCCTCCCAAGCGGCACCCCTGGGACCCCCGTGCTGGTGGCGGCGGTAGCCTCGCCAGGATCTCTCCTAGCCCAGCTGACCAGTTGCTTGACTCTGGCCAGCCGGGCGTCGAGCTGATGGCTGGTGAAGGAGGCGCAGCCGGGGCACTCGTCCTCCTCACCCTGGCGCTCCTTGGCGAAAAGGGCATGGTCGATCCCCAGGCAATAGATGCATGCACGATGGGGGTCGTCAGCGGAGATGAGGAGTTCGCACTCCGCGAACCCACAGCTCCTTGGTGCTTCCATGTTTGCCTGTAAAACAGCGGTGCTAAAATGTTAGCTAGTAGCGCTTAGCCTAGCTGCTAGTGTTAGCCTAGCCACTTGTGGTTAGCTAGCAGCTAGTAGCCGCTAACCGGCGTTCTTACACAGACAAAGAATGAATGAAAACATTCAGCAGAAAATTCAGGAAATTTTTCTTTAAGTCTCGGGAGATGACTTATAATTAGCAAGATTTTTCCCGTGGGGAATACTCCTTATTCCCGCTTTGGGTTACGTTGAAAAAATCTTTTATACTTAACTGTTGTGTGTGATAGCTGTCTGCGCATTCGCATGCAGAGTGGTGAAAAGAGGAAGAGCCTATGTCACGTGGAGCTTTTGTACTCCCGGGTCTTCCGGACTCGTGACATACCCTAAGCCAATCAGTGAATTGGCATCGGGAGCGTGTGTGTTGCTCTGTACATCGCCTGGGGGCGCTGATATCCCATAGTGAGTAGTAAACGGAAAACCGTGGTAAAACCGGCTTTGTCAGGCGTCTATGCGAACACAATAATGGCCCGTGTTCGGGGGAGGGAAGCCGGGCGCGGAGCGTGATAGTGGTCATTGCACGTACTCCTACGGGCAGGGCAGGACCTGTTGGGTGGGAGGAGCAGGACGAAGGCTCTACGTCCTCGCGGTGGGGGCTCCTCACTGGCAGGTGCACGTGAGTCGTTAGGATAAAACAGCAGTGACAACACAGAGATGTGTGTGGGAGGAATTCATTGGCATTAAAACTAAATTGGGGAGAAAAAGGGGGTAAAAACTTTTTTTTGTTTTCCCCCCCTAAAAATAGTGAATTGTTTTTGACATTGAGTTGCAACACCCCTCTTGTATGCTAGTCCCTGGCACACAATATTTTCAGATGTGGGTCCGCGGCCAAATACATATTAATTTGGGAATTTCTTGAATTGAAAAAGTTTGAGAACCACAGAGCTACTGTACAGTACCTGCATGTCTTAAGGAAACAGCACAGCAGTAGACATGTGAGACAAACAGGCTGTCTCTCTCTCTCTCTCTCTCTCTCTCTCTCTCTCTCTCTCTCTCTCTCTCTCTCTCTCTCTCTCTCTCTCTCTAAAATACATTATTGGATGGCTGAGCGACTTCTGATGTGATTTGCCCTCATGGACCGTTGAGTTATTCACAAACAAAACAGCCTGGGGGAGAACAGAATAATCCACCTGCCCCCCCCCCCCCCCCCCCCCGCCCCCTAATTTATTTATAATCGATGGAGTATGACGATATATCACCATATGTCCATGTGACACAGTAGTTCATAGTCAGACCTCAGTTTTCCGCCATAGCGCCCACACTGTGGAACGAGCTTCCACCCCATGTTAGAGTGTCTCAAACCCGGCCTGTGTTTAAATCACGTTTAAAAACTCACTTGTACTTGTTGTTTTGCTCTTGTTTATTTTAGTATTTTGTTACTGAGTGTACAGCACTTTGGTTCAACACTGTTGTTTTAAATGTGTTCTAAACATAAAGTGGATTGGATTGGATTGGAGTGGTGATGGAAAAAACACAGAGAATGTTCTGTTCCAATAACAAGAATAACTAGAAAAAGTGCTCCTCGGAGCACAACTCTCCGCCAGAAGACTTGTGTTGGGAATGTTGGGAATGTTCTATCTGTATAAGTGTCCTATCCGTCCTGTCTGTATAAGTGTCCTATCCCTCCTGTCTGTGTAGCCAATCAGATCACAGTATTTCACAGTATTGTCACGTGTCTCCCACTCGGTCACCGTATGGACTGGATGGGAGTGAGCGAGTGGCCGGATTTTCGGTATTGGAATCTGGCTTATGGAATCTGGCTTATGACTCTTTCAAAGTGACACATGTATTTATAGGCCGCTATCTGTCCTGTCTGTGTAAGTGTCCTATCCGTCCTGTCTGTGTAAGTGTCCTCTTCCGTCCTGTCTGTGTAAGTGTCCTATCCGTCCTGTCTGTGTAAGTGTCCTCTTCCGTCCTGTCTGTGTAAGTGTCCTATCCCTCCTGTCTGTATAAGTGTCCTATCCGTCCTGTCTGTCCTATCTGTCCTATCTGTCCAATTATGTATCCTATATATAATTGTTACAGTATCCACCATTTCTCAGCCATTTCGTGATGGTTCCTGTCTTACTTCATTTTGAAAGTGGCAGAGACACTTTCAAAATGACACCATGTATATATAGACCACTATACGTCACTAGCCAATCAGATCACAGTATTTCACGTGTCACGTGAGGCTTGACCAATCGGCGTGTCATGTTTAGAAAGTGAAAACGCGGTGATAACAATACTCTCCTAGCGGAGAGTAACAACCGGTCACATTTGAGTTGAAGGAGAGAAAATGTCATTGTGATGTCATTGTCAATGTCACTGCACAAATAGCACCAACAGCTGTGAAACATGCAGCATTCACATGTGATCACCATGGTGTAACATAGAGTATTTAAGACCATAATAATGGCTGGCGATGGTTATTTATCTGGATTTGCATTTGAATGCACTGTTGTCATCTTGGGTTGAACATTCTTGTTATTATTTGCTTTACAGAACTGGGCTTCAAGGCTTCATCACTGCCAACATATGTGTTTATACTTAATAGAAAACCCCCAGCATCATACCAAACAATCCTGTAAGGCTGTCACTGGGACTCACTCATTGACTAAGCTGCTTTGAAACGTCTTACTTGTTCAAGGAGCCAAGTGCCCTCTCTCTCTCTCTCTCTCTCTCTCTCTCTCTCTCTCTCTCTCTCTCTCTCTCTCTCTCTCTCTCTCTCTCACTCCAAAAGGTCAGAGGATGAGTCACAGAGCTTTCTTCGACAAGCAGCAAGCAAGTCAAACAGCTTAATTCTATACAGACTTTTTGAATCCATATTTGTGTCAATGCTACTAAAAGGTCTGCTTCCAATCCTCCCTATTGCTATTAGAGGTGCTGGATGTCTGCTCTATACTAGTTCGACGCAGGGCACACACACAGGACAGCAGGTACAATAACAATAACAACTTGCGTAGTTTCCGATTTGCATCGTTCCCGACTTGCACCACTAAAGTCGAGTAAAAGGCCAGTGGCCAAAAGGGCAAATAAAACTGTGTTTTCAGTGTTGCACCGGGGGGAAATGACCCGTGGCTGATAATCACTGTTTATCATGTTCACTGACGCTGTACCTACAGTGCACACACAAAAAGGTGTGAACGCAGCCAAGCAGAGGACAGTATGTCAGAACAGTGCCTCGGTCGATAGTGTTGCAGGCGTTGATCACTACAGCCTGGAGGAAAAGACAGACAATCAGACAGACTGAAAGATAGACAGACTTCCCGTGTCCCCTAGAGTTGGTACCCTCACAAAAAAAACATGTATTAATCCTGGTCTCTGTACTGCCCCCCCCTGATCAGCCGGGGCGCCTGATGGAGGGGAAAGGAACTGGTTGGAATAACGTGGTCCTTCCACGCGCTACGTTCAACCGGGGAAACTCCCCCCTGTCAGGTGATAAGCAGCGGCTTGCTAGCTCCTCATGCATTGAAGGAGGCATGAGCTCAGCTCTGGGCTCTCCCTAGGCTGGCAGAGGGAGAGTAGCGCCCAGGATTACATATAGGCAATTGGCACTGGGTGAAAAAATGGGTTTCAAAATTGTGGGATAAAAATGTTAAGTAAAAAATCACACCCAGTGTGAAGAGAGTGGTGCCTTTGAAAGTGTAACTGGTTGCATCCTTGTGTTGCAATCAGCAACAATATGTTGTCACATGACACGTGACAACATATTGTCACTTGTCACGTGAAGCTTGACCAATCATACGGACGGACATACGGACACACGGACAAAGTCAAATGTAGGAGTGGTTGGCACCACTCAAAAAAAAAGAAAGACAGACAGACAGACAGACAGACAGACAGACAGACAGACAGACAGACAGACAGACAGACAGGGTCCTGTAATATCTGTGTGTGTGCGAGACGATGGCGTGAAGAAAAAAGATAAGTGTTGGAAGTGTGTAGAGCAGGAAATTCAATTTGATCGTAATCAGACGCACACATTGTTGTGTTTGTGAGGGAAATGAAATCCATGGCGGTGCCTGACTGTAGACTCACGCTGTGGGAATGGACAGGTGGTAATCTATCAAACACACAACAACATATTTTATTTATGCTCCTGGAGGGAACGTTGAGTCCTGTGTGATTTTATAACAAAACTCTCTGTGTAGCTCCATTAACTCATTAAGAACGTGAACGCATCATTTTTTTAAATGTCTTTGGCTATTCGAAAATAGCATATATACAACATAGCTTGTAGTTCTGCATTTTTTTGTTTTTATCGTGGAAGATTTGTGCAAATTTTTGAAAATATATATATTTTTTAAAGCGAATATTTGTAGCTAAAATCTTTGCTTCTGGGGGATCCTACAAATGTCTTCTGAATCCTAACAGTTTTTTGAAAAAAAACGTATGTGGCTATGATTGTGGTTCTCAAACTTTTTCATGTCAAGGACCCCCAAAATGATATGTATTTGGCCGCGGACCCCCATCTCAAAATAATTTGTTCCAGGGACCCCCAGAAGCAAAGATTTTAATTATTATATATCATAATATATATAAGATATATATATTGAAAGATTTGCACAAATTGTCACGATTTTTCAAAAATAGCAGATCTACAAGCTCGTAGTTCTATGAGTTTGTACATCTGCTTTTTTTGAATAGCCAAATAAATCTAAAATGACACAGATGCGTTCCCGGTCTTAATGGGTTAAATCAAACATTTCTGGGTTCAGGGAATGACTGACTATGTCAGTGGTTCTCAACCTGGGGGTCGCGACCCCCAGGGGGGTCGCCAAATAATTTGGGGGGGTCGCCAGATTTTTGGGTGAATTTGGAAAAAAAAAAAAAAAAAAAGTTTTTTTTTTTTTTTTTTTTTTACAAAATATTTTTTTATGTTATCATTAATTCATGTTTTATCATTTAATTTACTCAATTTACCCACTTTTTGCAAAAATATTTTGATAATAAACAATGATCAAATAACCTATTGTAATTAAATAACCTTCGCGCGCGCGAACGGGACCGCGCGCGTGCACGCGGGGGGTCGCGGGAAATAATATCATTATTTTGGGGGTCGTGGCCTGAAAAGGTTGAGAACCCCTGGACTATGTAAACATGACTCACAGTGGAAACAGTGAAAGTTATAAGTGTGTAAAATAGCTCTATATTCTGATAGTATTGATTGCAATAGAGCGTTTGTTCATTAACAGAGCCTCCCTGTCTCTTCAGCTCTTTATTAAACAGAAAACACATTTTCAGGTCGGCATACCAATGTTATCCGATCAGGAGAGAGAACTCACACAGGATACAGATTAAACAAGGGAAATTGGAAGTGACGACACAAAGAAATGAGCAGACAAAATTGAAACTGCACACTATAAAACTGATAACGGGGTACTCTCTTCTGAGCGGCTGGAATTGGCAACCCACCTTGTTTATTAAAGAGCTGGAGAGACGGGGAGACCCCTGCTACCGAACAAACACTCCCCGTAGCAATGATTACTATTCACAATATTGTGCTTTAACCTTTTAACAAAAAAATACCCTGTTTGTTTTTTTTATCAAAATACCACTTAGGCCAGTAAGTCAGTGGTTTTCAACCCTTTTCATATCAAGGTCCATTATTTATTCGGCATTTGAGCCACGGACCACCATTTAATGAGATTCAGCCTCACCCAAGACTTAGAATTTTTTTTTTTTGGGATACGATGTTGTCCACAATTCCATGCTGTATTGATGTTCGTATAGGAGAGATAACAGGAAAACATTGATCAAAATAACAATTATTTAATAACGTAATGCCAGATGTTTAACAATAATTTAACTCTTGAGAGTGTAAGGGTCCATTTGGTCTCATTTTACACTCTCAAGAGTTAACAAATATATAAGGGTCCATTTGGTTTCCAACTCTCCATCATTTACCTGGGGACCACCTGGAACCCCCTCAAGGACCACTGGTGGTCCCCGGACCACTGGTTGAGAGCCACTGCTTTACGTGAACACTGGACCCAGCTGCGTTCTTTGCCTGTGGGTGTCGAGATTTCTCTTTTTCTTTCAACTCTCGCTGTCTCTCTCTTGTTGTTGAGAACCCTTGGATGTAAACCAAGGACAGATCAGGCATGTAGTAGTCATGGCATCCATACTGCATAGCAGTGGTTCTCAAACGTATTCATGTCAAGCCCCCCCCCCCCCCCCCCCCTCCCTCTGCCAGGGACTTCATACAAGATTTGTGTAGTTGTTTAAAAATCAGTATTTTGGGGGAAAATAGCTGATCTAAGCACGTCGCATTGTGACACGTTGTGATCTTGTGGATGATGGATAGGCTATTTTCAAATAGTCAATGTACAGTACTAGGCCCGAACGTCTAGCGTGACGCGTCGTTCACTTTGCAGTGCCACCTTACAGGCACCTCACAGTGTGAGAGAGAGTTTTGTGCTCTCCTAAATCCACGGCAGGCTTTGAAAGTACCCACTTCAGAAAGAGGTGACGTGCATCACCTCTCCAATGACCAAAACCCACTATGGAAGCCGTCGAACTGGTGCGATCTGACGGCATCCTAGAATTTATAGGTAGGATGTGATGTCATGCGTGATGTCATGCTGTCGTGAGATTACGTCACACTGGCGTTGTGTCCATATTCGGGACGACCGTCTCATCGTGATGTCAGATTACGTCACACTGGCGTGATGTCAGATTACGTCACACTGGCCACATACAACGTACGTACATACAGACAACCGACATGGCGCAGGATTCAAATTGTATATACAGTATATATATATATATGGGGTTAAAGTGGTTAAACTGATTATGATGCTATATTAACTCATTTAGCTGGGGACCCCATGAAACACCCCCCAAAGGACCCCTGGGGGTGCCCGGGGGATGCCCGCAACCGTGCCAAGTTTGAGATCCACTGATCTACTGTATATAGGACTTGTGTATAGTTCAGAGTGAGTGGTAGAAAGTAGCTAAGTACATTTACTAGGTCATGAATCATGAACTAATTTATTGTTCATCAAAGTAATGGTGTTGTGATTGTAGACATGATGGCCCTTATGTGTGTGTTTGGTGTGAACTTCATCATCACATTGGAGACATTTAATAGCTAGAGAGAACTGGAGAGAAAACAAGAGAGTGTCTGACTGCGCGTGTCAGTTCTGCCTAATGTGTGTGTGTGTGCGATCGTGTGTATGAGCACGTGCGTGCACGTGTGTGTGTGTGTGTGTGTGTGTGTGTGCACACGTGTGTGTGCGTGTGCGTGTGCGTGTGCATGTGCGCGTGTGCGTGTGTGTGTCCACCACTGTTAACACAACTTTGACCCCTTGCCTGTTTGATTGCAGAAGAGACGCGTCAGCGCGCGTGCTTTGTGCACGCTGTGTGTGCGTGTGCATGTGATATGTGGCACCTCATTAGTAGGGGTTGTTTTGATCCACTGTGCTAACATGGAGTTCATGCATCCAGGTGCACTGTTCTCCCACACACAATCATTACTTTGACCAATCCTCTCTGTCTCTGGGGAGAGAGAGAGAGAGAGAGAGAGAGAGAGAGAGAGAGAGAGAGAGAGAGAGAGAGAGAGAGAGAGAGAGAGAGAGAGAGAGAGAGAGAGAGAGAGAGAGAGAATTTTCTTAACCCTTTAAGACCGGGAACTTATCTGTGTTATATAGCAGATATGAGCTTGTAGATCTGCTATTTTTGAAAAATCGTGCAGATCTTTGAATGTGTATTTTTTTAAGCGAACATTTGTAACTCAAATCTTTGCTTCTGCGGGGTCCCTGGAACTAAATATTTTGAGATGGGGGTCCGCGGCCAAATACATATCCTTTTGGGTGGTCCTTGACATGAACACGTTTGAGAACCACTGAAAAAAACAAAAACTATTAGGATTTAGAAGACATTTGTAGAATCCCCAGAAGCAAAGATTTGAGTTAAAAATGTTCGCTTTAAAAATATAAGTATTCAAATATTTGCACACATTTTCAAGATTTTTCAAAAATAGCAGATCTACAAGCTCGTAGCGCGGCACTCGGTGGCGCGCTAACCCATTAGCGCATCCATTAGCGGGTCCATTTGTACACTCTCCGAGTTATGGGGGTCGTGGAACCACTGTGCTACACGAAATGGAACAGAGCCTTCATTAGTATCATTGGTAACACCTGTGAAGGAAGTGAAAATATGGCTGCTGTGCATAGAGCCTATTGGTGACACCATATCTGAGCACAGCTGACCTGGAACTCCATATTTGGCGCATGGTGACCTCACCGGGATGACAAGAGCGAGCATCGCCGGATAGTATAAAAGAAACACATTTACTGTGAGACCGGTTTGATCAATATATGCGATATCCCAGTTTTAAGATTTAATCTATCCCAGATTTAAGAGCACCGCCTGAGTGCTTCAGAGGTATTTAATTATGATGAAGCCACCCTGGGCAATCCTTGCCCTCATGTTGTACGTACATTTGTCGAGCCAGTGCCGAGGGAATAGCAACCATCACTGCCGATCCACCTGAAGTGATCAACCAGACCTCTGCATCATCACTCCCAAGGACTCCCTGTCCTTGGACATCTGCGGGTCCTATTGGCTGTACAATGGCAAATTAATTGTTCATACTCATTCCCATGGGAACACCCCGAACACGACTCTTCGCTTGAACATCTCCGCCACTTCGGGCGGAAAGTATGAATGTGCGTTCCATGTGCGTCGGCACCCTGACCAGACGAAGACAATCGACAATCAAAACAAAGCCCCATGTTCAGGCCTCCAGTGACACCGAGCGTGGCGCCGAGAACGGCACGGCCGTGATGGTCTGCATTGGCCATGGATATCCACCAATCACCCACTGGGCCTGGTTCGAAGTGGAGGCAGATGGCACCCAATTGGCTATCATCACCAGTAAACAGCACCAGTGCTACCTCAGGCAAATTGGAGATCATTGAGCCACTGGCCTGTGGCTTTTCCTTGTCATTGCGGCTGCCGTGTCAGTAGTCATCGCCATCGTCGTCATCATCCTGGTCACAGTTATGTTCGTATGTCAGAAGAGAAGAAAGCTAGCAAGCGTCTACGATGAGCCACAAACTCAGAAGCTTCTCAATGTTAATGTTTAACACATTCCCTGCCATTGAACACTGGCAGGGAATGACCGCCATTGACGCAGATCTACGTCAATCAACCCTTGCATTGTGTTAGAAAACTGCATCCACTTGTGGTGTTAACGGGTCAAATTTCACCCGTGATTTAAATCAGCCCAAAATACTCAAAAAATACATAATTTTAATTAAAGACGGGGTGCTGTGATTTTCAGTGATTCCCCCCACCCTAAAACATATCATCAGGTATTATGGTTATAGAAAAACATCTAGCTCTGATTTTCTTTGTGTGTGTGAAAACAAGCCATATTCAACTGCCGATGACAGCAGAATGGACGATCGCGGTAAAAATATTATTTGTTTCGGTGGATAGACGAGACCCTCCCCCTCCCCCCAGACAGCTTTTGTTTACATCCGTGTCCACATCGTGGCGTCCGTGGCTCTCCGTGGATCGTCAAAATAAGGTAAAAACGCTGGCAGTGGCGGATGAATGAATTAATACCTGGCTGGCAGTGAATGTGTTAAGTAAGGGGACATTTTATTTCCCCCCCTTCAGTTCTGCCTAATTGGGTGCAATATTAGAGGCCACCCATTGGAGTGCAGTCATTTATCTTTGCTGCGTCCGTGTGGCATTTTGAGGAATGGTACTTTCACGCTCTTTAGCTCCCCTTATCAATGTTCCTTAACCCCTCCAACACCCCATGCCTTTTATCCTGCTGTTATTCTTTCAAGTGTAATGTGATTACTTTAACCCCCCCTCATGACTTTTCTGCTGTTATTCCATCCATCCATCCAAGTCGGCTATGTGTACATTTATAGCCTACATATCATTGCTGTCGGGCAGAAACATCTCACTCAAATTCTTGACTTAAGTAAAAGTACCAATACTGCAATATAAAAATACTCTGTTACAAGTAAAAGTCCAAAATCCTATATTTACTTGAGTAAAAGTACAGAAGTATTGGCATCAAAATGTACTTAAAATACCAAAAGTAAAAGTACTAAAATATTTGAAAATAGCATATCTACAAGCTCACAACGTGTCGCGACGCAACGCGTTGTGAGCTTTTAGATCTGCTATTTTTAAATAGCCTAAAATAGGGCTACAGTGGTTAATGTATGTTTCATAATGTAATCATTTATATCTGATAAGTAACTAGTAAAGTTTTCAAATAATTGTAGCGGAGTAAAAGTACAATATTTGCCTCTGAGATGTAGTGGAGTAGAAGTAAACGTATTGGAAATTGGAAATACTCAAGTAAAGTACAAATACCTAAACCTTTTACTTAAGCACAGTACTTAAGTAAATGTACTTAGTTACTTTCCACCACTGGAAACATCTTATCTCCATCTTTTAACTCTTGGTGTTTTATCCGTAAATTAGCGACCTCCTCGATCATACTACAGCGTCACACAAAAGTATCAGAAATGGCAGATCTACAAGCTGGAAACGCGACGCGCTTTGAGCTTGTCGATCTGCTGTTTTGGATATTTTTGAATATGAATCCTGAAAAGTAACAGTTTTGGACATATATGAGGTTTCCACCCGACAGAGACAATGTATATAGTAGTGATGGGATTAGCGGGCATGAGGGCTGATCAATCCCAAATCTCCCGAAACTAATTTTCACAGCTGGTAGTTTAAATGTCTCAGAGTTGATAAGAGCACACAGTTTATGATCCCTTTAATGACTTGTTAAGACATAACAAAGGAAATAAGGAGCGTCTAATGGCGCTTTCAATCGATCCGCTGGACTTTCAATGAACTGCTGGACTTTCAGTGACCTGTCTGGCCGACGGTCTGAGTTCTGCTTAGCGTGCAGGAAATCCTCTCAGTCTGCTGCAGACAACATTTAACCACTTGAACCCCGGCATCCCTCTTTTGGGGGGAAAACATCCAAAAATTGGAGATCTACAACCGCACACTGCTATTTTTGCCAAAGAGATTTGATGTAGAGGGGAACGGGTTTGATTTATTCCGTTCCTGCTAATGAGTTTCACACTTCTCCCACGGCCTAGATTGTTAAAGGACCACTTCACCCATTTTCAACCTATCCTCCTATAATTTGACAAACCTCTGTTATGGTGTCATGGTGTCATGGTTGGTGGTTGGTGAGGCCAAAATAGCTCTGCCCGGTTCTCCTCAGCGGCTGGAGCAATTGATCCGAAATTGCACACAGCCATTGGCCATTACCATGTGCACGTAACAGCAAAGCAGTTTTTCGATATCACCAAATCTCAGCTGTTTATTAGCTTTTTGTGTAAAACATTGTCGCCTTGGTTACGGGGCTGCCTCCCAGGTTGCCAGATCATGTGCGCATATCCCCCCACGATGCGTCGACCGGGTATGGACTAGTCTCTTTATATAATTGGTCTAATAATATTGTATGGTGATAAATACCATATTATGGTATCATTTCTGTCTACTCTGTCTGTGTCTCAGAGGACAGTTCAGAATCCTTCCTACCAGTGACATCCTTGGCAGGCAGGTTTGGACAATTCAAGCAAGATGCATGGCTTCTATTATAGAACGCTATAACTTTCCGGGAATAGAAAGGCTTTCTTTTCTATTAGCTTGGAATCCCCGTCGATATCACTCGTTTAGGCAGGTTTCTGAACTGTCCATTTCCCACCAATGAGATGTAGAGTGAGTAGATGGAAATTGTGCCATCTTTCGTTTACTGCACTTTTTTTAATTTAGATTTCTACCGTTTACATGATGTTTTTGCATAGTATATTTGTCTGTCATTAAATGTTTCGATGAATTGAGTACAAAGGACCAAGAAACAAGCCATAGGCATAGTGCTTTCTTGGGTTTAAAATCCTCTTAACAGACCTTGTATTGAACTGTTCTTCCCTGTGCTTGTCTTTGCAAAATGTTAATAAAGTATTCAATCAATCAATCAATCTCATGAGCATTAATGAGGACCAATTATATGGACATAAGGTTGCAAAGGAGCGAAGTGGTCCTTTTATAATCTGCCATTCTGCTGTTACAGCACAAACCTTCCAGCTACCTCTGTGTTCCTGCACCATGCCTTCTGGAGTCTGATATGAATTCGATTTATTTAATGTTTTGTAAAATGTCGTTTCCCCTGGAAATCGCTCTGCTTTTTTCGCCTTTTTTTCCCCATTGCTGTTGATCAGCAGTTTTTACTTTTGCACAAAGCTGAAATAGTGTGACAGCTGGTGATAAAAAATAAATAAAAAATGATCCAACGTAAATGTATGTCTGCCTCCCACTGCCATCTGTCTGTCTGTCTCTCTGTCTGTCTGTCTTTTATAGCATATTCTATACAGTGGTGGAAAAAGTACTCAAACGTTTTAAGTAAAAGTATCAATACTGCAATGTAGAAGTACTCTGTTACAAGTAAAAGTCCTGAATAAAAAAAACATACTTGAGTAAAAGTACAAAAGTAATGGTATCAAAATGTGCTTAAAGTACCAAACGTAAAAGTACTAAAACGTTTGAAAATAGCATAAGCTTGTAGATATGACAGTAAAGCTTGTAGAAGCTTGTAGATGCGACAGTAAAGTTGACTCTGATTATGTGTGTATGTGTGTGTGTGTGTGTGTGTGTGTGTGCGCGCACACGCACGCACACATGTACGTGTGTACGTGCGTGTGTGCTTGTGTGTGTGTGTGTGTGTGTGTGTGTGTGTGTGTGTGTGTTTGTCTGTCTCCTGTAGTGAACAAACACAAGCCGTGGATAGAGAGCTCCTACCATGGAGTGATTACAGAGAACACAGACACAGTGCTGCTGGACCCTCCTCTGATGGCTCTGGACAAGGACGTTCCTGTCCCCTATGCAGGTAGGACCAGTTGTGTAAAGTAACTATAAGTACATTTACTCAAGTACTGTACTTAAGTGTTGAGGTATTTTTACTTTAGTGGAGTATTGCCAATTTTCAATACTTTTACTTCTACTCCACTGCATCTCTGAGGAAAATATTGTACTTTTACTCTACTGCAATTATTTGAAAACTTTAGTTACTAGTTACTTTGCAGATGTAAATGATTATATTATAAAACACACATTAACCACTTCAGCCCTATTTTATACATATAGGCTATTTGAAAATAGCCGATCTACAAGCTCATGGCGTTGCATCGCGACTCGTTGTGAGCTTGTAGATCAGCTATTTTCAGACATTTTAGTACTTTTACTTTTGGTACTTTAAAGGTAGGGTAAGTGATATATATATATATATATTTTCTTTTTCTTTTTTTGTTAAAATGGTTTAAGAACTATATTCTGATAGTAATCATTGCTACAGAGCGTTTGTTCGGTCACAGGGGTCTCTCCAGCTCTTTAGTAAACAGAATATAGTACATTTTCAGGTAGGTGACACATTTCAAGCCAATCAGGAGAGAGCACTGAAAATGCATTTTCTGTTTAATAAAGAGCTGAAGAGACACAGGAGACTCCTTATATGGACAGGACACTCTATAGTAACGAGCCCTATCAGAACATAGACCCATGTTGCAATTATTTGAATAATTGCAAATCACTTACCCTACCTTTAAGTATATTTTGATGCCAATACTTTAGTACTTTTAATCAAGTAACATTTTGAACACAGGCCTTTTACTTTGTGTGTGTGTGTGTGTGTGTGTGTGTGTGTGTGTGTGTGTGTGTGTGTGTGTGTGTGTGTGTGTGTGTGTGCGTGCGTGCGTGCGTCCGTGCGTGCGTGCGTGCGTGCGAGCGAGCGAGCGAGCGAGAGAGAGAGAGAGAGAGAGAGAGAGAGAGAGAGAGAGAGAGAGAGAGAGAGAGAGAGAAATGTGTCAACAGCTTTTCAGCAGGTGGCTCTTAGCAGCTCATTATGAGGGGATGTCTGCAATTAATGTGGATTCATTCATGACATTCATGAACAACTGATGCTCAAAGCTATGTTCTCCCTCTATTGTCGATGTGACACGTTGTGAGCTTGTACATTTGCCATTTTTGTTGTTTTTGATGATGTTTGACAAAGAAGTTTTGTAGTTTTGTTTTGTTTTGTACACACACAAATGACACAATACAGTTTCAGTTAGTTATACTTTTTTGTAAAACATCCGTTTTATTCTACTTAAACGGTTCCTATGTAAGAATTATTTTAATCAATAAAATGTAATTTTGTCCAATCTGTATGGTAGAGTATGTTACAGTAACACAATATAACTTATACATTTGGGGTGGTTGTGTTTGGACTTCTCTTCTATTGAGACATTTGACATTTTGATCGTGTCAAAGGTCACGTCTCACCTGGACACAGGAACTGACACAAATTTTGACCTGATGGTCAAATTCAATTTATCCCCTGAGCAAGCAGGCAGGCTCTATTAAAGGTAGGGTAAGTGATATTTTTGGGTTAAAACAAAAAGTATTTTGTTAAAAGGTTAAAGCACTATATTCTGATAGTAATCATTGCTATAGAGTGTTTGTTCAGTAACAGGAGTCTCCATGTCTCTCCAGCTCTTTGATAAACAGAAAATACATTTTCTGGTACAGTAGGTGTCAAAATCTCAGCCAATCAGGAGAAAGTACCCATTTTTAAGCTTCATTTTTATAGTGTTCCAGTTCCAATTTTGCCTGCTCATTTCTTAGTGTCATCACTTCCAATTTCACTTGTTTAATCTATATCCTGATTGAGTTCTTTGTCGTTTTGAGTCGTGAGGCACTCACTATGGGAAACAGCGCCATCTGGCGATGCAACAGAGCTACACAATACGCTCCTGGGGCCCATTTCATTGGGCTAGAGGGTATGTCACGTAACCGGCTGTCCCTTCCCCTTTCCGGAAGGACATAAAAGGGCTGGTCGTGACGTAGTACTTCCTCTTCAGTTCCTCTGTTCGCAGATGTTACAAGGCTACACGCTTGTTAAAAACTGAATTCTACATTTATTCGACAATTACTACACTTCAGGACCCAAAGTGAGAAACCAGCTTTAGCCCTAAAAGCGGAGACTAGGATAAGTCACCCACAGGTTTTCTCGCTCGACTAAACTCCAGGAAACTAACTTTATTCTACCTCGTGGTGAGCCGGTGTTAGCCCTTAGCTGCCTCTGAGCCTAGTCGCTAGCTGTTACTAGCTTCGGCTACCTCCGCAGCGCTAACCCCCTTTCCCGCTGAGCTAACTCCCCGAACAGAGCTGTTAGCCTAGCTTTTTGTGAGCCGACGTTAGCTTAAAGCTGTTCTTAGCCTAGCCGCTAACTTACTAGCTTAGCTGTTTAGCTACTTCCACAGCGCTAACCCCCTATCCGTTGAGCTAACTCCCCGAATAGAGCTGTTAGCCTAGCTTTTTGTCGCTCTTTTCCACGATACTCGAACTGTGTTGCTTGTCTCGTCCGGCTCCCGGTGAGGCTGCTTCGTCACAGATACGGCCTGTGCCGGTAGTTTTAATGGACACCAGCGGCTCTCGCTCTGTCCCCCCGAAACTAGCGGAGACTAGGATAAGTCACCCACGGGTTTTCTCGCTCGACTAAACTCCAGGAAACTAACTTTATTCTACCTCGTGGTGAGCCGGTGTTAGCCCTTAGCTTCCTCTGAGCCTAGCCGCTAGCTGTTACTAGCTTCGGCTACCTCCACAGCGCTAACCCCCTTTCCCGCTGAGCTAACTCCCCGAACAGAGCTGTTAGCCTAGCTTTTTGTGAGCCGACGTTAGCTTAAAGCTGTTCTTAGCCTAGCCGCTAACTTACTAGCTTAGCTGTTTGGCTACTTCCACAGCGCTAACCCCCTATCCGTTGAGCTAACTCCCCGAATAGAGCTGTTAGCCTAGCTTTTTGTCGCTCTTTTCCACGATACTCGAACTGTGTTGCTTGTCTCGTCCAGCTCCCGGTGAGGCTGCTTCGTCACATATACGGCCTGTGCCGGTAGTTTTAGTGGACACCAGCGGCTCTCGCTCTGTCCCCCCGAAACCCTCCCGCGATACTCGAACTGTGTTGCTTGTCTCGCCCGGCTCTCGGTGAGGCTGCTTCGTCACAGATACGGCCTGGCTTTAACCAGCTTAACTGTTTCGGCTACAGCCGCAGCTGCTTCTTTCACCACGCGATGGCTCGCTACGGTCAGGCCAGGGCCTGTACGGGGAACGCCGAAGGTGCTAGCGGTGCTCGCCCAGCACCACCGCGACACTCCCGCCTCCCTACCCCAACTCCAGCTGCCACGAGCGGTGGCCCGCGGTAAGCTAGCCCGACCCCCTTCGTGAGCGGAGTACGCGACGTTGACCGCCCTGTTCCTCCCAGTGTCTACAGAGCAGAAGCAGGGTAGTTTTTTGCACATTCTGTGAGGTCAGTACAAAATATAATGCCTGTTTTTTGTGCCAATAAAATTTGTTACAAAGAACCAAACCTTTGCATTATTCAAACCATGTCGACATGAGTCCACAATGCTAGGAAAATGGTCGGTGCTCGTCCTCCTACACTGTCGGATACAACATGTTATGCATATCAACGTCAGTATATTGTGGTACTTAATGCTTATCACTGTGCCAATATGTCTGTCACACTTGTCACATATTGCATTTCCAAATACGGCTGGGATACGATATAATGCCTTAATGTCAATATATTGTTTTTATTGCCTGTTTTTGTGCTATTATGGTTGTTCTTTCACCACACCCTGCATGGTTCAGACACTATCTGAAATAAACCCATAGTGATTGGACGGAACCGGTTTCTCGGCCTTCCAAACACTGACGGGATACGAAGTATAATGCGTTTATCCATTATTTTTATATAATGTTCGCCATTATGCCAATGTGTTTGCTACACTGAATTGACTAACTCTGAACTAAGCCCTTAATGATTGGACGGAACCGGTTTCTCGGCCTTCCAAACACTGACGGGATACGAAGTATAATGCGTTTCTCCATTATTTTTATATAATGTTCGCCATTATGCCAATGTGTTTGCTACACTGAATTGAATAACTCCAGTGCAGATGGGAAAACCAGTCTCCAGCCTCCACAGCCAAACAGAGGAGCATGTCGCACTTACTGTAAGATCTGTGAAGAAATACCCTGTGATAGTGGTTTTACATGCGTTGAAAAGTACAAAACCTTGTCTTTTTCCAACTCCGCCTGTGTGCCAGGGAGAACGAGGACCGTTCTCGATGGTCTGCCTTTGGGCCCACAGTATCCGAAAAACCCCTCGTCGGTTTTTCAGATACGTGTGGGACAAGCAATCTGACCCCCCCCATGAGCCCACAGTATTTGGTAAAGCCGGTTCTCGTTTTTCCAAATACGTGTGGGACAGAAACACTGCATGTACTGACTCCATTGAAGGTAACAATAGAACCAGTTGTAAAATCAATTGTAAGAACGGTACCACCCCTGTCCGCCAGAGGGCGCCTTTGCACCTTGGCACAGGCGTCACGCCCGTTTTTACAACCGATTCCACCATCTTGGAGAGGGCGCCAAAACGCTTCTGCATCACAGGGCCCTCTCAAGATGGCCGAACGGAAGGTAAACAAGTTACATACTTCCGTGTCCAACCGGAGACGGACGTCGAGCGTCCCCCACCGGATGTTGACGTCGGGGAGGTACCGCGTACTGTCTCAAGTGACCTCCCCGAATCCAACTGTTTCCTTTTCCGACCGGAGACGGACAAGGGGCTTCTCCGACCGGATACCAATGTTGGGGAGGCACCGCGTGCGGGGTCACGTGACTTTCCCGAATCCTTCTGTCAATCAGGTAACACCCGTACTGCCTCTATCGAGCGTCACACGTTTGGCAACGCCAGAGCGTGCGGGCGCGTCACTGGTCTCCATGACAACGGGCAGACAGCCGGTGGAGCGAGCAGTTTCTTTAACTCGCCTCAACCCACTAGCTCGCTGTCTAGCGAAATGGAAAGCTTGCGACCCGTCTCATTGGGTGCTGCGCACCATACAGAAGGGTTACAAGTTACAGTTTTGCATGAAACCCCCGATGTCAGACAAAGTGATTTTCTCCAGCGCGACGGGCGCAGCGGCAGTTACGTTACGAGAGGAGGTTCTCTCTCTCCTAAACAATGGCGCAATAGGAGAGTTCTCCCCAGATCGGAAACGCCTGGGTTTTTACTCAAAGTTTTTCCTGGTTCAGAAAAAGGGGGGTGGTGTACGTCCCATACTGGACCTGAGAGGTCTCAATAAATTTCTAACGAAATTCAATTTTCGCATGCTGACGAACGCAACGTTACTACGCACGGTGCGTCAGGGCGACGGATGGACCAGCATAGACTTAAAGGATGCGTGTTTCCACGTTCCCGTCTACCCGGTGCACAGGAAATTTCTGCTGTTGTTTTCACCTAGCGGCTACCTAGCCTCGCTTACCACAACACTGTGTTGCTTAATGCAGCAGGTACGTCAGTGTTACACTGGTTTTCTGTACTGGTCAGGCTCAGTACAGCAGTAACACACTGTGGTTGTACCGGTCGGCTCCCCTGGACAACAACGTGATTTTCCACGTACCTTTACATGCCTCCTATGTCAGACACAGGATGTTCCTCTCATGCGGAGAGGTAATGCAGCCATGTCTCTGAGAGAGAGGGACTCTCTCTACTGAGCAAGGGCATCTTCAGAAAACCGTCTACGAATTGGAACCTAGAGGTTACTTAGGTAACCCCGTTTTTTTTCCCAGTTTTTGGTACAACTGGTTTTCGTGTGTTTTCTGGCCAAAGAAGGAGGGGGGAGGCTATGTGACCCTTTCTGGATGAAGGGGTCTCATCAAGTCTCTTACGAAATTCAGGTTTCGTATGCTGATGACCGTGGCGCTCCTGCGCACGTTCGGTCAGGGGGACAGGTGGACCAACGTAGCCCTGAGGCGCGATTACTGTCGGTTTTTCACTGTCGGTTTCTAGAAGGAGCGTTTTGGTTCCGTCCCAGCAGTCCTCCCTTATAGGGTTCTCACTGGACTCGACCACGCTCGCAGCACGTCTGTCCCAGGAGTGGTTAGACGGCTTCCTGTCCTGTGTGAGGCCTTTCCACGTAGGAAAGACAGTCACTTACAGGCTGTGCGTGCAGGTGGCGGGTCTCATGACTTCAGCCATACACCTGACCTGCCTAAGTAGGCTATTTTGGGACCTTTCAGAGGTGGATGCGGGCTCTCAGGATCCCACCTACCGTGGACCCTCGACAAGGTCTGGTGTCTCCACTTGCGTGGATTCACTTAGGCTGTGCTCATGCGCACCCTTTCTGTCAGAAGGCGTCAGGGGAGGCGCTGTGATCTCACGGACGGCTGTCACGACGGACGCCAGCCTGATTTGGACCAGGTTCGATCGACCACAGGTCGATTTGTTTGCCTCAACAGAGAACGCGAAGTGCTCTCGCTTTTTCTCGGTGAAGGCAGCGGACTTTTCGTTGGGACTGGACGCGTTGGCTCACAGCTGGCCGAGGGAACTGCTTTATGCATTCCTGCCGCTGGAGTTGTTCCGCCCGACGTTGGAAAAGGTCAGGCCCCAGGGCCTGACTGTACTGCCTGTTGCTCCAGGTTGGGGCGTGTGGGGATCGGAGATAACTTCTCTGCTCCACGCCGAACCCGGGTCCCTTCCTCCGATCGCGGACCTGCTGACGCAGGTGGGGACCGAGATCAACCACCCCAGCCCCTGGGACCTAGATCTGTGGCTCTGGCCTGTGTGAGGGCCAACCTAGATTCGTGTGGTCTGCCCCCTGACGTGGTGGTTACCATCCAGAGGGCGAGGGCCGTTTTCTACTAGGGCTGCCTATGACGTCAAATGGAATATTTTCGTGTCATGGTACCAGGGGCAGTCACCAGTGGTGGTGGCTTTTCGGGCCCCGGTACGCGGCTTCCTTTTTCTCTTGCAGAGCAAGCTGAATCAGGGTTTGACCTTCTCGACGGTCATGGTGTACTTGGATGCCATCTCCGTCTGCCACGAAGGTTTTCGAAGGCGGGACGGTTGGCGATCGTCACCTGGTACGGCGGTTCTTGGGCGGGGCCAGACGGACCAGGCCGGGTAACAGGCCTCTGTTTCCGGCTTGGAATCTGGCGGTGGTGCTGAATGCACTCTGCCTTCCCCCCGTTTGAACGTCTCGAGACTGGGAGCCTCAAGGTGTTGAGTCTGAAAACAGTCTTTTTGGTGACCCTGGCTATGGCCAAGAGGGTCGGTGACCTGCATGCACTCCCGGTGAGTTCGGAGTGCTTGAGGTGCTCTGGGGATAGCAGACGGGTTCTGCTGACGCCAAACTTGGCGTTCGTTACCAAGACCGGGGGGGTTGCACCGGCTCCGGTCGGATTGGTTGCGTTTCATCCACCTCCTTTCGCTTCGGCGGTGGATGAGTGGTCACTTTGTTTCTGTCCAGTGAGGGCTTTGAGGCTCTACTGTCAGGTGACGGCGCCTGGTAGGTCGTAAACACGATTGTTTGTCACCTACGGCTGGGGTGACCAGCGGAAAGCGATGGCCAAGTCGACGCTTTCCAGGTGGATAGTTGAGGCCGTAAGGCTCGCCTATACTAGTAGTGGGGCCCCAGTACCTGTTGGATTGGGGGCGCACTCGACTAGGGGATTGGCTGCTTCCTGGGCCCTCTCTAGAGAGGTTTTTCGGTCCAGGAGATTTGCAGGGCTGCTGACTGGTCGTCTCCTTCGACCTTTGCAGCTTTCTACAGCCTGGACATGGCGGCTTCCTCGGTGACGCACGCAGTCCTTGGCGTGGCAGCCTCATCTACTTGAGGTGCCTTTCTCCCCCTGATGTGATCCCGTGGGGCTAACAATCTGTTGGGTCCTAGGGAGCAGGGGGGCCCTGTTCCCTTACTAGGAGGTTAGTAGGTGACGAGCCTTGTCTTCTATTAGCTGAATGGGGAAGACTTCGGTCTGTCGGGGTTTTCGTTTATCTCATCCCTTGTGCCGTGTCCAGGCCCGGCGGGCCTGGGCGTCCCTGAAGCGGGGGCCCGCCGTGTGCGGGTCCCTGAGCCAGTAGGGGACGTGCGTTTTTTTCTGGGGATACAATGTTTTTAACGCTTCCGGGGGGTTTATAGATCCCATAGTGAGTGCCTCACGACTCAAAACGACAAAGAACTAGAGGTTACGTAGGTAACCCCGGTTCTTTTAGTTTAGGAGTGAGGCACTCACCAAACACCCCTTTGTTTCGCCACTGCGAACAGAGGACCTGTGTTAAGAGGAAGTACTACGTCACGACCAGCCCTTTTATGTCCTTCCGGAAAGGGGAAGGGACAGCCGGTTACGTGACATACCCTCTAGCCCAATGAAATGGGCCCCGGGAGCGTATTGTGTAGCTCTGTTGCATCGCCAGATGGCGCTGTTTCCCATAGTGAGTGCCTCACTCCCAGTGTTGGGATAGTTACTAAAACATAGTAATATGTTACTTATTACATATTACTTGTTTAAAAAGTAATGTAGTTACTTTACTTATTACTCCCTGCCAAAAGTACCTAGTTACTTATTACTTTAGTTACTTTTTTTTTCTCGCCCCCAGTAATTTGCATCCTTTCTCCCCAAAAGTCTGACTTTGCATTTTCAACATTAGCAGTTGTTTTTTTTTCTCTTTTCTGCAGCCTACATTGTAAAATCCTCACTGTACACTCATTTGAATTATAGTAACACTAAAGGTCCTTACACACCAGGTGACACCGGCGAAAATAGCGAATATACGCAAAATTCGGACTCGTTCCGAATAATTAAAATACGCTTTTTCGCTTCGCTTTTTTGCTTTTTCGCTCCATGTACGGAGCCATTGACTTTATAAGGTTTTAAAAAAACCCGCATTATTCGCACGAAAAAATCGCCCCGGTGTGTAACAACCTTAAGACTTTTACAGTGTATGAAGTCATAACTTACAGACTAAATGAAAACCATTTGACGCCTATATATATATATATATGTATGTGTGTGTGTGTGTGTGTGTGTGTGTGTATATATATATATATATACATGCCACAGTCAGTGACCTATATTATATATATATAGAAAATAGCCGACCTACAAGCTTACGGCGCATCTTCATCGGTTAACAAGTCGCTTATAATAATAAGCAGACATGGCAACACTGTTTGTTCCGGTTTAAGGGCGGCCCGCCCTTCCGCAGCTGATAATAATTCACACAGACAAGTGCGCAACGTTTCTGTATCCGCTCTAGACCGGATCAGCAAGCAGCCTGCATAGCAACTCGATCCCAACCAGTATACCATTATATCAATGGACCAAAAACAACACAGGATCAAATAAACACACTCAAACCCAGAGTACCACCGAGGCTCGTGAAAAAAAGTAATAAGTTACTTTTTGAAAAAAAGTAAAGGTAATATTATTACTCAAAACGTGAAAGTAATTAGTTACGTTACTAGTTACTGGGAAAAGGTAATAATATTACTTTAAGTTACATATTACTTTAGTTACTTCCCAACACTGCTCACTCCTAAACTAAAAGAACCGGGGTTACCTACGTAACCTCTAGTTCTCTATCCTGATTGGATAAAATTGGAGATGAAACTGAAACTGAAACGCAAATGCATTTTCTGTTTATTAAAGAGCAGGAGAGACATGGAAACTCCTTTTACTGAACAAACACTCTATAGCAATGAATACTATCAGAATATAGAGCTATTTAACACTTAATTTAACCAAAGAAAATCACTTACCCTACCTTTAACTCGATGGTAAAAATGTCAGGACTTGCGCAGGAAACCGGGTTAATATCCGGGGTAGAAGAGGAAAGTTACATAGTGAAGCTTTAACTAAAATGTGTTTCCAAATCTAGTTTTAGTTATTGCGTTAGTTTTAATGAACTAAAATAACTTTGGTGCTGCGCTATGAGCTTGTATATCGTCGGTGTCCAGGACGAACCAGCTAACTCCATTTTCATCTTTTTTTTTTTTTTTCATAAACCGACGCTATTGAACACCCTTCACATCTGTGTAAAAAATCTAAACATTTGAACCAATGAAAAGTATTAAAAGCGCCTCAGGCGAAAACTCCCAACTCCATTGGATCCTCAAACTGTCCGTCAAAAACAAACAACTCCCCCTCTCCTCTACACAGTGCTGCTCACAGCATTAGCAGTGCGCGTAGCGCAGTGAACGAGTAGGAGGAACACGTAAACAGACTCCCCGTAGTCTGTTAAAACTATGCAGTGTACCTGTTTATCAAACTTAGCACTGACGCTAATGTTATGAAAACAAGTACTTATATTTCTAAAATCTATGAAGTGTTTAATGAGGAGAGCATTGTCATAAGAAGAAAGACGTTCATAGCATTTCTGTCGCGCTAGTGTTCTACTACCTCTTTGCAGAAGTTATTGTAATATTTAAAGTCCTGTTTATTGTTGTAGGCCTATATAATAAGTGTCATGAAGCATCAGGGCATTAATTCACACGTTGTTGTGATGCATTGTGAGCTTGGATATCCATTGTTAGCTTTTGGGAATCTGTACCCTTTTGAAACCTCTCTCAGCAGCGAGTGGAGCTACTGTTGTTTGGACACCTAACTCCATTTCAGCTTGATTTCTGCTCGTCTGAAACTACTAACTCCAATCGCGCTGGGTAAAGTGTTGATAATATAATGACACATGCAAGTATCTCACAATATATACAGTCACTATAACAACTTTGATGAGGCAGTATTGCTTTGTTTTAAAAATATAAGGTTTTCTTCATTTTCTGAAAAACGTATATTTTGTTTTTTCGTTTCCTGAACAATGAGCGTTTTGGAGTTAGCAGTTTCGCGCTGGACAGCAGAGATATCTGCTATTTTTGAATAGCCAAAGAAATCTAAAGTGACACAGATGTGTTTACGGATTGAATGGCTTAATTCCTGTCTTGTCTGATTACACAAGACTCCACATTCCATCCCCTTACCAACCAGAGACCAAAACCTGCCAGGCAGAAGAAGCAGCAGGGTAAACACGGTGAAAATAACGGGGGATGCATGCATTTGATTGTTTTTCCACGCGATTAACATTCAGGCTTGTTGAATGGAGAAGGTCAAGGCTGCTGAAATATTGCTGCAGTGAGCGGAAAAGCAATGTGCTCTTTTTTCACCCCTCCTCCGGCTGACTGGTGATATTTCTTTCCTTGGCGCCTGCTTTTTTTTGGTGCTTTTTTTGTGTCTTTCACACATTGCCTGTCTAATGAATGAAAAGCATTAAATAGCTACCAAGGAGACAGAGCTGCCAGGCAAATGCAACCTCTCTGCTATAATGTGTCTTTTACTGCCATCCCCTCACTTCTGCAATTCACCCACTGTCTAACACGTATTCTAATGTCTCTCTCTCTCTCTCTCTCTCTCTCTCTCTCTCTCTCTCTCTCTCTCTCTCTCTCTCTCTCTCTCTCTCTCTCTCTCTCTCTCTCTCTCTCTCTCTCTCTCTCTCCCCACCACCACAGCTCTTTACTTTACTTTACTCTTTACTTTGTAATAATAATTCAACATTAATAAACACCCTTTCAATAGAAATTATAATAGAAAAGGCTTTCGGGGGTGAAATTCATGCAGTGGGCGTTGTGAAACATTTGCCACTCACAAAAGATATACAATTTAAAAGTGACCTAGTATTACATTAAGTAAAAAGAAATGAAAACAATTGTACAACCAAAAAAAAACAGGAGGTCCCCAGCGAAAGTAGTTAACATAACGTCACAATAATTTTAACCACTTAAAGGACAACTTTGGTTTTTCACAACCAAGGTTTATATTTTAGCTTGTAATTAAAGTAAATAAAAGATAAGTGTAATTTTTTTTCTATTTACTGCTTTCTATAGTTTTTGCAATTTTCGGGATCTTTTTTACAGTGGGCGGGGGCATTCTGTCCGTTGGCTAAATATGTATTTTTTTACACAATAACTCTGCGTTTTCTTTATTATTATTTACAGTAGCTCTTCTAGCCCCCAATAACTCACATCTGGTCATCAAAGACCATGGGACCTTTTTTATTGTGTAAAAGACATATTTAGCCACCGGACAGAATGCCCCCGCCCACTGTAAAAAATATCGCGAAAATTGCTAAAATGATAGAAAGCAGTAAATAAATAAAAAACAACACTCATCTTTTATTTACTTTAATTACAAGCTAAAATATAAACCTTGGTTGTAAAAAAACAAAGTTGTCCTTTAAAAAAAAAATCATTATATGTTGGCTATTAAAAAATAGCAGATCTACAAGCTCACAGCGTGTCAACAAGCTTGTACATCTGCTATTTTTGAAAATATAAATGTTGAATTGTTCTTTTTTAAACAAATCTTCTCGTCTGGGGGTCCCTGCCACAAAACATTTTCAGATTGGGGGGGGAGGGTCCGCAGCCAAATACAGTACATGTCAAGTTTGGCACAAACTTTAGAACCACTGGTTTAGAGTCACAGCAGCGATTAATTTTGGGGGACATATCTTCCTCCGCTGACTACTTCAATTTTACTCTGAAATCAGAATGCCAGGGCGTGCAGCCACTGCCGGCAGTGACCAATCCATGCATTCTGATGTCTGCTTTCATATGCTTTCCTCCATTCCCTGCTTACTGTACAGTATATGTCAGAAGATTACAGTTCATTCCATCCTCACAGTGTGTGACTGTGTTCAATATTCACACCCCGGGCTACTGGCTGCCGAGATGCAAGCTAGAGTGTGTGTGTGTGTGTGTGTGTGTGTGTGTGTGTGTGTGTGTGTGTGTGTGTGTGCGTGTGCGTGTGCGTGTGCGTGTGCGTGCGCGCGTGCGTGCGTGCGTGCGCGCGTGCGTGCGTGCGTGCGTGTGTGTGTGCGCGCGTGTGCGCGTGTGCGTGGGTGTGTGTGCGTGTGCGTGTGTGCGTGTGTGTGTGTGCCTTTACTCTCCGTCAAGGCAATTTAAATACATCAACACATCACATAAACTGAATTTCTCCCCCTGACTGTCCATCTCTCTCTCTCTCTCTCTCTCTCTCTCTCTCTCTCTCTCTCTCTCTCTCTCTCTCTCTCTCTCTCTCTCTCTCTCTCTCTCTCTCTCTCTCTCTCTCTCTCTGTAGGGGAGATCTGTGCCTTTAAGATCCACGGGGGGCCAGAGTCCCCGTTCGAGGCGGTGGTCCTGAACGCTACGTCGGGGGAGGGGCTCCTGAGGGCCCGGGTTCCCATGGACTGTGAGGACCAGAGGGAGCACACCCTCACCATCCAGGCATACGACTGTGGCACGGGACCCAACGCCACCGACTGGAAGAAATCACACAAGTGAGTGTGTGTGTGTGTGTGTGTGTGTGTGTGTTCATGTATACGTGTGCGTGCGCGTGCGCGTGTGTGCAACCAATTAAACTAACATCTGCTGCCTATTTCATTATTTTTCGACACATAATATTCCAATGACATACTTTTATACAGTAACAGATTGTTGTACAAAGTAACTGTAAGAGAGTTTACATTGATTTTGCCTAATTATGATTGGTGTCTATAGAACACTGATATGACAGAATCAGACTCGACTTTATCTTTTTGTTCATTTAACCCTGTACTTCCTTTTCTCTCATTCTATCTTTCTCCATCCTGACATTCTACAATTCCCTTCTTCTCTCTACTCCACTCCCCTCCTTTCATCTCACTATCCCCTCCTCCCTCCTCTCGCTATGACCTCCCTTCATCCTCTGGCTATGACCTCCCTTCATCCTCTCGCTATGACCTCCCTTCATGCTCTCGCTATGACCTCCCTTCCTCCTCTCGCTATCCCCTCCCAGAGCGGTGGTTCACATCCAGGTTGATGATGTCAATGAGTTTCCTCCCGTCTTCCGCCAGTCGCAGTACAAGGCCTCCGTGACGGAGGGCAAGATCTATGACGCCATCCTGCAGGTATGACATCATCCTGTATATCATTGGTTCTCAAAGTGGGGTCCGGGGACCCCCAGGGGTCCTTGGGGGGGGTTCCAGGGGGTCCCCAGCAAAATGTGTTAATATAGCTTCACCCTAATGTTAACCTTTTCCGCTATTCTTGAAAAATCTTTCAATATATATATAACTTTTTTAAGCAAACATTTGTAACTCAAATCTTTGCTTCTGGGGGTCCCTGGAACAAAATATTTGAGATGGAGGTCCACGGCCAAACACGTGTAATTTTGGGGGTCCTTGACATGAAAAAGTTTGAGAACCACTGCTGTATATCATACATGGAGATGGAGATCTATGACTCATTATTCATCTATGATCTAGAATCTATGACGTCAGCCTGTTTTTTTTTTTCATGACGTCATCCTGCACGTACCGATGTTTGTCATACATAAAGATCCGGAATCGGAATCATCCCTTATTTGGAAACTAAAAGACGTGTATATTATATTATTGAATTATTATTATTGAATTGATAAGGGACACAACAAACAGCTCAAATAATGTACGTACTGTATACTATTAAATACAGGTTGTTAACTTAATCCCTCTAGACTTAAACTGAACCTACGTTGTCTCTGTACTTGGGCCGCTTTTATCTGTATACACCAAATGTCTTTGCCAAATATAGCCAGTCTACAAGCTCACAAAACGCATCAAAACACAGCGCATGTAGATCTGCTATCTTTGGCCAATCTGGGAACCCATTTGGTAAAAAAAAAGGAAACAATATTTTTCCCCCTTTGTTTTTGTCTCTGGGGACACCACCTCCTTTCGAGCTTGTCTATGTGTATTTGATGCTTTTGTGTGACGGTGTAGTATCATCCAAGTAGGCCGTTCATTTATAAAAAACACAAAAAGTTAGAATATGGAAATTAGAGGTTTCTATAATACAATTTCATCTTTTTCGTGACGTTTTCTGAGAGTACAAAAGTATTGGCATCAAAATGTACTTAAAGTACCAAAAGTAAAAGTACTAAAATGTTTGAAAATAGCCTATGTATGAAACAGGGCTTAAGTGGTTAATGTATGTTTCATAATATCATAATTTATCTGAAAAGTAACTCGTAACTAAAGCTTTCAAATAATTGAGGTGGACTAAAAGTACAATATTTGCCTTTGAGATGTAGTGGAGTAGAAGTAAAAGTATAGGAAATTGGAAATATTCAAGTACAAATACCTCAAAATTGTACTTAAGTAAATGTACTTAGTTACTTTACACCACTGAATAGGGGCGGCAGTAGCTCAGGAGGTAGAGCGGCCGCTAGGGAATCAGAAGGTTCCCGGTTTGATGTCGGGCTCCCCCTGGGTTAGTGTCATCTTGAGCAAAACACTGAACCCCTAACTGCTCCTGATGAGCAGGTCAATGCCTTAAATGGTTTCCTCTGCCATTTTTGCGTGTGTGTGTGTGTCTGTGTGTAATGTTGTAAAGACTTTGTACACACGCGCGCGCACACACACACACACACACACACACACACACACACACACACACACACACACACACACACACACACACACACACACACACACACACACACACACACACACATACACACACACACACACACACACACACACACACACACACACACACACACACACACACACACAGAGTGTAATGCACGTTGTAAAGCACTTTTGAGAAGGGCGCTATATAAATGCACCATTTATCATTAGAGGAGGCTGCTGGAAATGTGGGTTTGATGCTAAATGCCACAGGCTGAATTTATTATTTTCAATGACGTATCATCCACCAATCCTGTCAAAGGAAGGGTCCATCATCAAAGAGGTAGATGATTACCTGGATACAGTATGTGGCCAGACTCCTTAATTGTTTTTTAACAATTATTATTTTATAAGGAAAACAGAAACAGGTGCGATCACCATTATGCACATAAAAGGCCATATACAGTACAAGGAAATCAAAGACATAATAATAATAATGATAATACACATACACACATACATACATACATACATACATACATACATACATACATACATACATACATACATACATACATACATACATACATACATACATACATACATACATACATACATACAGTACATACATTCATACATTTAAACACAGAAGTATCCCACTATATGGTTCTGAAACATTTAAACAACAATTAAGAGGGAACTTGAGAAGTGTCCGGATATCACTTACACCAGGCCAATAATGCCAGTACAGAACATGCCCTGGAAAGACCATCCAAATGAAATAGAGATATAGTCAAGTCAAGTACATTTTATTTATAAAACACATTTAAAAACAACCAAAGGCCGACCAAAGTGCTGTTGGCCTACAGCATGGAAATTGTATACACAAGACATCAAGGTTAAAACACACAAAAACACACAATAAAAGCATGAAATACAGAACATACAACTCCAAAAAGCATCAAATATACACATCCATGACAGGAAGACAAATAGCTGAGGAAAAAATGTGGGAGTACATTATATATAAACAATATTTTTATATAGGGAGACATACAACACATTTCCACTACGGTTCAACTGAATCAAACCAGACAAATGGGATAACTTTATTTTCCGATATTTGATCGTAGAAGTATCTGAGCAAACATTATGTCAATAATAAATATATGTTTGATTAATCAAAACACCCCAAATCCAAATCTGATCCACTCAGATAGGAATTCAACGTTTTGAACTCTTGGGCGCTGGAGACTTTGTTGTCCAACTAGAGGACAAAGACCATGTAGCCTACATGTCTAGATACTGGCAGAGACAGAGCCAAGATATGGAAGATATAGAGAAAGCAATGGGCAGCAGCCTGATTGTCTTCTATCTCCACCGTGGTCGACGGAAGCTGGCGATGACGGTGATGATGGCGATGGCGATCATGCGACCATGTTGTCGTGTTGTCATGGTAACCGTGTTGTGGTGTTGCAGGTAGAAGCGTGGGATGAGGACTGCTCGCCACAGTACAGCCAGATCTGCAACTACGACATCATCACAGCGGGGACGCCATTCGCCATCGACCGCAATGGTACGCCTGACTGCCTCAGTCACACTAAATACTGTAACACTGCTGTATCACAACTTAATGTCTCACGTAGACGCTGCTGTACAATTTTTGTGTGTGCATGTATTTGCCTCTACAGTATGCATTATACTGCTGTTGGGCAGAAAAATCTCCATATCACTTTTTATGTTTTTTTTTGTAAATGAATGCCCTACTTGATCATACTACAGAGTCACGCAAAAGTAGACTAGTGAAAATAGCAGGTATATGCAAACTCAAAATGCGTCACAATGCGACGCGTTTTGAGCTCTTTTATTGTATTTTTTAAATGGTGATAAAAAGGAACGGTTTTGGACATACAAAGTTTCCACACGACATCAACAAATGCAGCTTACTGAATTGACTGCATGACAGTCTTTTATGTAAAACTCTTTGTTATGTAAAAGTCATTTGTGTGCATCCTAAAATGAGCCATAATTAAACAGCACAACTTGCCTGCTGATTAGAAGGAAAGTTCTAAAATTGCACTTGCATTATTCATGCAGTCTTCTAAAGACTGCTCAATGTAGGCTGGTACAGTGTGGCTTTCAAATCTTCCTTTAACTGCATTACTTGTAATGTTTGACCTACACATGGTATAAAGCATATACATGGGCAACTGGCGGCCCGGGGGCCACATGCGGCCCCCACCGCGTCGCATTGTGAGCTTGTAGATCTGCTATTTTCAAAAGATTTGTATACATGTTGAACTTGTGAAATGGGACATTCTGCATAGTGAGGCTACTCCTACTTTACTAAGTATATTTTGATGCCAACACTTTTGTACTTTTACTCACGTAAATATTCAATACTGGACTTTTTCTATAGTATTTCTAGACGTTTAATAGTAAAACAATGCAATACTTTCCCCACCACTGCCTGCAGGTAACATCAGAAACACAGAGCGGTTGAGTTATGCCAAGCAGCACAGCTACCACTTCCTGGTGACGGCGGTTGACTGCGGTCAGAAGAGAGCCAATGAGAGCGTCTCTGTGCACATTGATGTGGAGCCTGTCTGCACACCTGGATGGAAAGGTCAGCGATTAATAACAATCTACCAGCACCCCATGGGTTATAATTTAACAGCTTCCCGTAGTGTCTGCATTTCTCCTGAAGATAAAAAAACTACGAAAAGAAAGAAAGGAAAGCAAAGCAAAGCTCACAGCCATAGATTGTACAAAATATGGACTATAAGGGAACGTTGCCGTCACCCGTTGGTTTCTACGGTCTTCACTCAGTAGAGCCAGTAGAAACCCTAGAAGCATAACCTACTTTATTATCAATTAAAAAGTGTAAACTACAGTCAAATTCCCATTATAATCAATGTTGTAGTAACTGTTTTGCAGCCTGCCTATGTGACATTGCTCTTTCCACTTGCACCAGGATGGAACGAGCGCATGGACTATGAACCAGGAAGTGGGAGCAGGCAGCTATTTCCCAGCATGCACCTGGAGACCTGCGGCGGAGCCCTGTCTGCCGTGAGCGCCACGCTGCAGCTGCACGCCAGACACACCGGCCAGGACTGTGACCACTCCCAGAAATCACTGCAAAAACGATGTGGTAAGGAGAGAGAGAGAGAGAGAGACGGATTGATAGATGTATCGGCTATTTTTGGCTAACCAGACCAGTGGTGTAAAGTAACTAAGTACATTCTCTCAAGTACTGTACTTAAGTACAATTTTGAGGAGTATTTTCACATTTCAGTACTTTTACTTCTACTCCACTACATCTCTGAGACAAATATTGTACTTTTTACTCCACTACACTTATTTAAAGACTTTAGTTACAAGTTAATTTGTAGATTTGGATTATTATTACAAAACACACATTAACCACTTCAGCCCTGTATACATTTAGGCCATTTGAAAATAGCAGATCTAGAAGCTCACAATGCGTCGCGTTTCATACATTTGAAAACCTGTGAAATTGGACCTTCTGCACGATGAGTACTTTCTGCTTTTGGTACTTAAAAGTACATTTTGATACCAATAGGACTTTTACTTAAATAAAACATTTTTTTACTTTTTCCTCCACTGTTCCCGACGGAGTTCAAGTGGTTAATATCAG